>NW_026869849.1:6153609-6455772 GCF_018135715.1 Danaus plexippus | reverse complement strand
CTTATTTTTAAATCAGCTATAGAAATTTTATCACATATTTTTGGATAACAACGTGTTTTTTATTATTTTAAACTATATTCCCGACGTTTTGATTGCATTGCAGTAACCGTGATCACGGGCAAACGAGATAAGAATCGTCTCGTCTGCCCGTGATCACGGTTACAGCAAAATAATCGAAACGTCGGGATTATGTAGTTCAAAATTTTGGCACATAGTTCATATTATAAAGACAAAGATAACGTAATTAAAACAATTATATTCGGCGGTATCACGTAAGTATTATATAAATCTTTGTGAGCATATAAAAATATATAAATGTATATATAAAATTCAAAGTCTCCGAAGAAATCACGTCCTGACATTGTTGTACGAGTAAATATTACGACTTCTTTGTAATACAATAAATTTGTCATATTATAAAAACAATATGTTTTTTCTGCGGAAAGAATATCATAAGGCTACATTGTAGACATAAACCTAACAGTTTCCTCGTCCCAAAACCTTTTAGTCCATAAATCCTTTCTTTTCATGCATTTCTAAACGGACAATAACTTTCATTGTTATCCTTTTAGATAACGGATAAAATGCATGGAAATAACATTTTACAGATAGTTATATGGTCTATAGATTTAACCTCTTGATATGAGCTGTCTCATCCGTTCTATAGTATGAGGGGTACAACACATCCAAAGACGGTAAATATTATATTAATCGAACGACTCACTAGCAGCATCGAGTCTTAAAAAGACTATTATAATTTGTGTAACCAATACATATGTAAATATTTTTAACATATTAATTTTAAAATCATTGAAAGTTAATTGATCTTTCTCAATATCCAGATTAGGAATAGTTTTAAATTATTAATTTATACGTTTGTTGTATAAATTTTCATTCGCCAATACGTTGATCTGTTCGTTGTTTAGTTTTATAACTTACCATTTTTATCTCGTGTCTGGATCACACAGACAACAGAGATAAAAATAACGACCAAATACAAAGCTACCTACCTATTCTAGTCAAAGCTGTAAAGTGTATAAGTAAAAGTAACGGTGTCTTATAAAAGGAGTACTAAGTTTCCGAATATTCGGCTAAATGTCTTTTTGATTCCATTAAAGTAGGATATGATTTTTGCTTAAAGGTGTTGTATATTAGTAAGTAAGTATTTAATATGCAATGATAATATTTATTTATCTACTCGTTCACGAGGCTGTAAATTGTTTTCTTTATATTATGTTTATATTATATTGTAATCAACAAGTTGTATTTCTAATTTTTTCCTTATATCTAATATAAGACGTCTTTTGTACTAAATTTTGAGGTTCTGAGTTTACGGAAAGTATCTTGTAGGTTTTGATTTCAATAAGAGTGTCTAAAAGTAGCTGAATCTTTTGAAAAGAAGACTGTCGAAATGTGTCTTTCATTTTGGTATCTGCTTGTCTATCAAGCTAAATCTCATGCTGTCTCTTTATAGATTTTTATTAACTTGTTTTTTCAAGAAATAGAACATTTATGGTAGAAATTTTTGATTTGCGTCGCGGCCTTATTTGTGAGAACCTTCACTCAGATACAGAAGAAATATTTCCTTACCATTTACTGATGAGTGGGCTTCTTCTCCCTCAAGAAAGCAATGTGGACGCATCCTGACCTCAAAAATTTTTAAATAGTTGCTAAAATTACGGATTAATGCTAAAAACATTAACAGATTGATTTGATTTGTTACTCTTTTTAAAACTTCACCCCTTAATATTGCAATATTTAAGAATACAAGATACAAGAGGGCCGTCCCCACCGTTCACTTGGTACGTTCTGTAAATAATTTCAGCTCTTATTTTATTTTCTTCGGTAAGATATGTCTTTGAACCATCAAAACTCTTTTAAAGTGTTAGACCGAAAAGAGAAAGGTGAATTCAAACCCGAAGTAATACCAAAAAGAAAACAAATATCTCAAAACTTATTTATAGGTATTTACATTACGGGAAAATATATTTTTTTTTTTCTATTTAATACGATGATACTAAGGGCTCAAATTAATAACATACCGAATTATTCAATAGTTCTTCTTTATCAGTGACAATGATTTTTGAAGACAGAATTAGTATCTATAATTAACTACTGAATTTGACATCTTTGACGAAAAATCTGATAAAATAATTAACGAATTACTTCAGTACATATAACAATATTCTTCTATAATATCTTGAGTTGTATTTTTACGACCTAAAAACAGCAACGTGTAGAATATAAATTCCTCTAACTCTGTTCAGATAGTAAAAATCAAAACCTTTTGCAACTTATTCCATTTTTCGTAATATACTGCCACGGAATTTTAGAATATCGAAAAAACATACGATTCATTTCTAAAATAAATATCAAGAATTTAAAAAAAAATCTTATTTCAGACTTTGTACATAGAGAAGTTTATAGCAAAGTTTTTTTTTTTTGTAATTTTATAAAAATTTTACATCCAAAATTATTACGAAATGTTTTATATCCGATAACTGTTAATACTTACAACACGATAGCATATTATAATATATACAAATCCTTTTTTTACAAACTACGTCACAATACAACCAACTTTAAGCCGCTTTGATCTTCCGAAGGTTTCTTGGAAGTAAGATAAATCACTTAGAAACGCATACGGTACGAAAACAAAAGATATTAATTTTATTATAGCTTTACAGATCGCTCACAGTTCAGACACTTTCACAAGAAACTTTGTAAAACAAATGAAACAAGAAAATATGTTTTTATATAAAAGATATTTTTTAAATAAAAACTATTATATATTTTTATAAACGTTTTTTCTAACGTTCTTCCCACATTCAAATTAATATTATTTCCAATATAATTTCCAATTCACTTAAGATAGATTAAAAATCTGTTTATGCCAGTGGATTACTATTATTTTAACTTGTAAAAAATTAAAATAAATCCCTTTTAGTTTTTACTAAATTTATTTTATTCTTCCATTTTACAGAAAAATCAACATAAGTATTTCTAACTGTTACAGGTTAAAAAAAATATGACCATTAAACTTATATTTATTTATACGTAATAAAACACATAATTCTGACATGTAACACAATGTTCATGATCAAGAAAACTTTTTTGTTGGGTGAAGTAGTTTTTACAATTGGACTCTTCGAGCAAGCATTACTAGAGTTTAGTTGAAAGAACATTCGACTTAAAAATGTCACAAAACTGAGAATTGTACCTCCCATTCTTTAATTTGAAACAAGTTCATTAAGAACAAAATAATGAAGTATAAGGTAGTTTCTCATTTTGGAAGATTCCCTCATACATTACTCCAATTTAATATATTTATAACGAACTCTAGCCAGAAAACATGATTTGTTGTTACATTCCGTCTGAGCTAAGCGTGAAAGCAAGCAAAATAAATAAAAATTAAAAAAAAAATCCAAGGAGTTTTAACTCTTATTAAGTGAAAGTACGTAAAATCGAGTGATCTGTGTCATCCCACGTAATAATGAACACAGTCTGAAAACGTCTTATTGCTTCAATGCTTTTGGAACTTTAAATCTGAATTCGACCAATGGAGTATTTGCTTTGTAAAACATATTTAATGCAAAGTATTGTATTTTGTGAGTACATTTACAGTACTGTTAAAGATAATAAGCAATAAACTCCTCTAAATAGTGCTCTCATATATGACTGCTCTATTACATTAGTAAATATTAGAGATTTGTTGTACAATGTCTGATTAACGCTATATCAACATGTGCTCTAAAATATTTTTATAAATAATTCGAATTAGGAAAATATAAATTATATATATATGATAAGTTAAAAAAAAATGTTTCATCTGAATTGTTCAGAGTTTCCACATAACTGCATATTCAATATATTAAATATTTTACTCGACGATGCATAAACACTTTAAATTTCAGAGCTGATTTATTTATTTTTTTCCTATAAATATATGATTTATTTAATCGAATTGCGTATCGTATTATAAATATGAAATATGAAAGAATACATTGAAATAAAAACTAATGATGGAAAGATAAGGAACACTTAAGTTCAATTTTCTACAGAGTAAAATAAATATGCAATTGTTTTTGATAGCTATCATCATTTCAAACAAATAAAGGTCCTGGTAAATTAAATTTTCAGTCTGTAAAGTTAAGAGTTTTTTTTTTAAAGAAACGCTATTTTCTTTTATAAATCGGATTATAATTTTTTATCTTGTATACTGAAACAAACTGTAAAGGATAAAAAACACACTACAAAAAAATGATTCATGAAATGAAGACAAAATTTTGCAACAACAATAATTAAATCACTTAAATAAATCATGGCACAAATATTTGTATCTTAAATGAACAAATGTATATGAATAATGTATGTGTTACTTGGATAGCTTAAATTTGTTTGTAGACATTAATGCTGACATCAGAAACGTGTATTGTCTTGCTCCGCAAATGGAGAGTACCTAGTCTCATGTCATCTGTAACATAATTCATTGTCAGAGTAGCAATGGGCACATTAAGGAAAGAAGGAAAAGGAATCTTGGGTCATTATTTACTTGTTGTAATTGTACTAGGATTTAGCAATACTAGATTATCTTTCTAATTCACGTATAATGTTCGTCATACTTTTATTGCAGATAATTTCGACTGTAATGATTATTTTATTCTTTTTTCTTAAAATGACTCTCTATATAGTAAATTTTTAATTTATTACATTATTACTTTCCTGAAATTATTTCTTTAAAGTTTTCTCTCCGGATGTAATAAGATGCGGAAACTGAGAGTTCAAAAAGAAACTCATTTTTCTATAATTTGACGAGCATTAATATTTTTAGGACAGAATTAAATAGTATGGACTAACGAACCAGCGGAAAGTCGAACATGTAGATATTTTATGAACATATAATACAAAAAAATAATCAAAACATTTTATTGAAATAGCGATGAAGGATTAGATTAAAGGAATGGAAATAGGAATATATATATTTTTTTTTTATATTTCTCATACCCTTGGAATTAATATGACATACGTTCTAGTTCTTTTAACTATTATATATATTGGAAGTTGTTTAAATCATTTGTTCAACGAGAAATAATCATGAATATTGGTTGATAAAAAAGTTTGTTACCCTCTATATTAGCCTTTTATATATGAGAAAGTTCAAAAAGTATTTGTAACATATTATTAACAAAAAAATTGCGAAAATCTAACTAGATTTTCGTAATTTTTTTGTTTTTTTTTTGTTTTTTTTGTTTTTTTCAAATGGATGAAATTTTGGACAATATATATTTTTTTAAATATAATAAAAAGGTGTTGTCAGTAGACGTCAGGTTGGTATAGGTGAACTTTATAAATAAGAACGCTTAATTGCAAACTTAAAATAGTTCCTACCGCGGTCGTTACTGACCATGTGATTCACATAACTAGTACATAACCATATTATATAGCAGGCGATAAGATAGGAAGCTCTCGCGGAAGGAACGCTCGGTCCAGCCTTCCGGATTTTCCATACGACCCATTTCTTCGCACATACATCAAAGTCATGCGTGCTTGGGTCAAAAGTGGCCACGTAATAGGTAGGCGACCTAATGGATTGCAAAGATTTAATAGAACCCCAAGCATAGCTACGGTTAATCTCCTTGTTATCTCCGTGAGATTGTTGCGGAACGTTCCCCAAACCTACCTGGCCTCTTACAAGCGGAGTACTTACATGAAAAAATTTCAATTAATCAGTATTGTCTTGTTTGTAATTTAGCATAAATCCAAACAAAAAAATGTTGAAATTGATAAACAGAAGTCGTCATCGGGTCCTTATTAAATAAGAATTTTTTTGGAAGAATCTCATTATTGAATTAAGATTGTTGATGTGGAATTTAGTTAAAAATTTGTTATTTAATTACATTATTAATTTTAAACTTCGGTTATGACTTCTAAGCTAGAACCAAAACAGCTTTCAGTGAAATCAAATTAAAGTTCACAGATTTAAGTTTGCGCTTAATAATATATAAGCAAAAAGTTATAACATTAAGGTATGGATATAAGATTTACGATGGTGCCAGTGCCTTTATAGTTTATTGCAACAGTTTTAAAACTCTAATACGATTTGACACTTTGTATTTAATATTTTCGTATCTTGGTAATACAGGTTGGTAATACATATATATATATATCTACACTAAATAAAGAACGTAAATCGTGTTACGTGTCTAAGTAATCTTTACTTTTAGAGAAATTCAATTCATACGTACTTATTTTATTTTATATATTTTAGTGAAAGTGACATTTTTATATATATCGTTATGTTATCGTTATCGTTTTGATATAAATTCTTTGTACAATAAATTACCGTACATTTAAATCATCACAAGGCCTTCTATTTGATACTTTGTTTCTGTAAAAAAAAAACTGTAATATGACAGGAACAATTTCTGCAAGTAAAATTTATTATTATAACTAATATCGTATTGCAAGCTTTAAACGAATGTATAAAGAATCCATTTATATTTATTCGTTATTTATTTGTTAATACACCGAAAATCACCAGGAAGTTTTTTCAGGAAATTTTTTGGCTAATGTTCAAATTATGAAGCAAATAAATTTAATTAATACTAAGAATCTTACGAAGTATACATTGAGCGGAATTTTTAAACATACATCCCATGTTAAAATTCTATTGTTGTATTACTAAAATTAATTGGGACTAGCTTTCAAGTAAATTATATTTTATTTTGTGGGATTGTTGTTGAGATAAATTTTTATTTGCCCAGAAATAATATTTATAGCGCAATATTTATTAATTATTAAGCATGACACTGATGAAATAAATAGGATGAGTTGTACTGAGTATAGTCTACTGTCCTTCCTTGGAAATCTCACAATTAGCTTAGAAGTTATACAGAAACAGTGTCTTGTCGAATGTTAATAATATCAAAAATAGTATTTCCCGTCAACACCGAACCATGAACGTTATAATATAGATCCTAGTCAAATCTGAAGATACTAATAGGCTTCAAAGGTATATTTATGGAATTTTTATTTTAAATTTTCAATACTGAATAATTTTATCTGTACATCAAATGCAAATACATGTCAATAAAATATTTTTTTATAATGAATGATGATGATGATAAATCGAATGGAATAGAAGGAACTATTTGATTCAAGAGACAATAGAAGAATAATATAGAAAAATATTTGCATACGTACTTGAGTTAAATGTGAATCTGCAATTGTAATGTGTAAGTCTAAAAGAACGAGCAAATCGACTATCCTTTCAAGCTCCAATTAATAGTTAATTACGACTTTTCCGATAGATTAAACAGCCAAGTGTGAAATGATTTCGTCAAAACGTCAAAATTCTGGTAATTAAAAAAGTGGTCGTCGTCTTCTAAATACTAAATCATTATTATTTACTTTACAAAAACTAAACTGAGACGTCAAAGTCCATATATTTTTCTGTTATATTACAGAGCTTTATTACAAAATAAAAACTTTGTTCTTGTATTTTCAGCTTTTGTTATTTCACGACTAAACAAACGCTACTCTCAAAGTAATAAAGCAATACACGTCAGAGGCGTGTCTCTTCATTATTACTGGCCTCGTGGCCTCGTGGTGCGGGATGCTTTCTCATGCATTTTATTTAAGTAAGATCAATATAAACTCAAATGTATAGATTTTGTTAAAACTAAAAAGCCTTTGAATAAAATATCATAAATAGGTTTTATTATATTTTGTTCTGTATACAAATTTTAAAATATTATACCTATTTTATCATAATATTTAGAGTAAAGCAAAATTGGAAGTTATATAATGTAATATGTCAATATCATGACAAGTCCCTTTGTGAATACTATAAAATGGCTGCATGACTTCATTTGTCTTTTAATTGGTAATAAACATAATAACAAAATATATATATATGCCACTGTGACTGTCAAAAAATTTAACTAAATCATTTTGGATCAGGCTCTCCATAACTTACACATTTTTTACATAAATTACACATTTTTTACACACACATTACATTGGTAAAATAATTCAAATGAAATAGCATTTTCTTTTTTCAGCCAATATCTTAGCATTTTCCTATTTAAGACTTTAATATCTACAGGGTCTTAAAAAGGACTTTCGTGAACTTAAACTTTGCTAAGTCTTTTAAAAGAAATTCAGTCAATGAATCAAATTTTATACATATAATCAAAATATAACGGTTCGCTGTCTAGATGCCTTTTTTTTAAAGGGGAAAATCATCAAGTGACCGCTCTTGTCCTGATAGGGGCAAGAGGGAGTGTCAGACACCTACTGACTATAAACTGTCTAGATGCCTGGAAGATATATGAGGAAAAATATGTGGCATTATGTAGTTTAATATGACTCGGTCCGGCATAAGCAATGCTAGCATCTTGTATGTCTTGACTCCCAACGGCCATAAACCATAATTTCTCCATTGGGAAGGCAAATGAAGGAGTATTCATAAGAAATTACAATGAAAACATATAAAAAACCAATGGGTAACCTGATAAATAAATTATGCTCTATAAGTTGGTTACTTTTTTTTTTTTGACGAATGTCCATTCTTTTAGAAACATACGAGTACATTAAAAAAAGGAAAAGTTTAATAAACGCTAGTATCACATTTAGAAAATATTTTCGAATCAAGAAGAAGTAAAATGCTGTCATTTTGCTTCAATCAGTAAGCTTAGATGTTTATTAGGATTTTTTGACAGTTTAGATTTTTGTTAGGCCATTATTTATGTTTTACTACCGAAATTAAGTTGAACCCCACGTCCAAACATTTACTAAATAATGTGGCTACATGAAAAGTTTATAAAATGTTGCATAAAATATTGTTATCAAAATTCGTGGATAATTTCATATCATAATGGTAGCAGATGGAAAGATGAAAATGAAAACGGTTTGTGCTAAAAAATCAGAATAGTAATTTTATTCATAGGCTTTAAATTAAAAAAGTTATAACAATTAGCGTACATTTTAATTTACTATAAAAACATACAGTACAAGTAAAAATATTCTGCTAGAACTGAAATTTTTTGTTTATTTACAACCATAACGAAACAAAAAATATGAAGCTATTCAGCATAAGTAAGGCTTTTGAAATGTTTAAGATGGATTTCACCTACTTAAAGAACTTAAAGGGTATTTTAACAAAACAATCGCGACGTGACATTTAAGATGGATGCTGTAATTTTACAACGTCTACTTCACTGAGCTGCCTACTTCAGCTGTCTCTAATATTTTGTGTTTATATACAGTATCTTTCTAGGAAAAAGGAAAAAGTTTGGATATACTACATTGATAAAATGAGGAAAATTATAAAATAAACATACCAAAGAACTTACGCAGTGATTTCAATTAATATATAAGTTCTCAAAAAGTGCAAAATTTAGGTCACAGATTTTATGAAGATTTAAGACGATAAAAAAGACGGTTTCATAAAAAATTGTCCCAATATGCCTAAATAATCATGATAAAATTTTTATTTGAGATATTTAAAAATTCTAGTTAAATTTGCTTATACAAATACCGATAAATCTCGAAAACCTTGGAACTGATGTTCGTCATTTGCGCTCGTATATTTGCAACATTAATTATAACTAAATAACTGACCCATTTTTTGTACAAGTTCCTGGTCAAAACATCGTCACAGGTAGATTAAACATGTTGGGTAATGCAACTTGTATTATTTCCATCAGAGACTGACACAAAAAAAAATAAGCAGTTTTTCGTCCCTCCACTTATAAGAGCTCTGAAAGATCAATAGGATTTAAAGATATTTGGTATCCATTGTTACAATATATATATATACAATATATCCCTTTCCACAGCTGAACTTATGTTCCCCTCCAAAATTTAATAATCCGCCCCTTAAGCAACCCTCATTCAACCGCTATCCAAAATATTTCTCAAGGTATCTAATTTTACCTAAACTAACCATTTTCTTAGGACTGGGCACAGTGCTTAAAAGTTCTGGTTTTAATAGATTATGCAATCGGTGACATACAATATGACTTCTGTTAACGATCATGTCAAATGCTTGCATCTTTCCACGCAGTATCTTCATTTGAAAGCAAGTTTCCTTGCCGTGGACCTTAGCTATTTTTGGTTAATCTCAGTTCAGCAGTGTAAGAGTAGCCATTTACCAAAATAATGTATGGCATTTTTGGTATTAAGTGCCTCACAGATGCCAGTATAATCGTTAGATGACAATTTATGTGTAGAGATGAGGTTTATTTATATTTAATGTAATTCAGTCAATAAGTTTTATTATTAATTTCGTTATCTCTCATTGTTTTTTTTAATAACGGTCACTTTACATACAAATGGGTGAGAATTATAACACACTATTTATGAAATCTTTCTTAGTAAATTTCTTCCTTCGTTGATTTATTAGGAATTCGATTCCTATATCACTTAATGATTATTATCTTTCTTAAACTAACTCTTAACAACATTTTCTTGAATCTGAAATGTTGTAGAACTAAACTTTTTATAAATTTACATATAATTAAGGAGTAAAAGTAGGTGTTTACATCACTTCCAAGGCAAATCATACAATCAATTTAATTATATATTACAAACAATAAGTTAGAATAAGTTTACGCTTACGTAATATGTTTTCCTTGTAAGTACCATTCTAAATAGGGCCCTTCAGACTCCTTCTTAATAGGGTTTAATACCCGCCCACTCTACTGATGAATCTGTCTAATCCCAAGAACTAAGAGCAATTCTCATTCCAAAAATAAAATATTCTAAAAACTAATTATCAATAATATGTATGAGTATATAAAAAAAAATGTCTAATCACATTTTTACGTTCGTCGTTCATTACTCAGTCTCTATTCAAACAGACAAATTTTAAGTATCGTAGACATTTCCCTTCTTTAAAGCTATTAGACACGTGTCTAGCAAAAAGGTTTTATAATAATATCGTGATTCAATAAAACGACTGATGTTACCTACTAAGTAAGTACTTTATTAATTTTAGAAAATAAACCTTTGTTAAATTATTCATATGTTTCGCAAATACCTTCTTTTGTCTATTCCAAATAATTTCATGTATATTAAATCTAATTATCATAGTCAGGCATTCAAAAATCTAATCAAAGCTAGTCTTAAATTTAAATGAAATATTTAATACCTTAATATACACGACATAATAATTTACTTTAACAGTTTTGAAATTGTTACAAAATATTCCTAACGATATAAATTTAAATGGAACCACACTGAACTTGTGTAACGTATTTGAAAACCGAAATTGCCTCGTAATTTAGTATTATCAAAACGGTTTCCTCACAGAATACTATCACAGCCTAACAGAACTTTATACGATATAATTACCAAGTTTAACATTATATATACGTACATAAAATATGTATAAACATTATAATATTAAGGGACCATTTAATAACAAGAGGGTTTTTTGGATAAACAAAAGGACAAATTAAAAAATAATCGAACTTAAAACCAAAAAACACATTAGAAACTGAACCGTGACATTTAAAACTATACATTATAAAATTACACAAATAAAAATTATTTAAATGGACATCCCATTCCATCCCATAATGGGTAATTTTTAAAATATGCTGTTATTATAAATTAACTTGAAATAACAACTTTTATACAACTCGTTTAAGTATACGAGTATGTTGTAGTAAATTTAGTTATTAAAAAACTTTGTTATATTTCAGATGAAGGAATAAAATAGTACAATCCGACTCGCGTTCAATTTACAGTATAATTAGTTTGCTGTGCATTAAACAGGTATTGTTATGACTGGATCTTAATACCAGAACTATTGCTACATGTTGTGTGAGTGAATTTTTTTTAATACTAGGAAAAATTAAGGTTATAAATATAATAATCATATCTTAATATTAAAAAACCAACCAAAGCCTGTGAATTCAACATTTCAACAAGACAACGAGTATTGTGAATCAGCAATTCAATTGATTGAATTTACACAAATTAGCTCAAGCTCAAGACGATTTGCTATATTTGTTTTGCAAAGTTAAATCGTTCTTCTACTAATAGAATAAAGTTTCTGCTTCTAATAATAGTAAATATAAGGATGTTACGACAAGCTAGATTTGTATATTGTAGCTTCTGTTGATCGGGATGACAGTACATACAAACACTTGTGGGAACACAGACACGTAAGCACCCAAAATTTTATGGCAACGATCAACTCTGTTCCCAGTCTCTCGTTATCTAAGCATCATATAATAAACTCGATTAAAACTCATCAATCATTATCATCTAAATTCAGCCTTAATCACTTGATTTAAACGTCGTTATAAAATAATATAACTAAATGAACTACGATAAATAACTTTTCGTGTAGCTTTCCAGTGTATAACGTTATAGGGTACTAAGATTTCATGTCTTTTAATCTAAAAAAAAATATTAGAAACCGTTAGACTAACGGTCAACCAATAAAAAGTGGAAGATAATTTGAATCTTGTTAAAAAAAAATTTAAACTTTCATCTCGTCATACTTATCTGAAGAGTGATTTTTAGACCCATAAAAAAGGACGTACATATAGACAAACAAAGCTGTTTATTAACATATTCTTTATACGTCTATCTGAATGCCAATAAAAGCATAAAAATACGTTTAAATGAAACTAATATTAACAACATACTCCCGACGTTTCATTTACTTTGCAGCACCCGTGATCACGGTTTAGTTTTGAAAAATAATAAAATTACGCGTAGTAATTCGAAAACTTAGTTTCATTAAAATGAAGACTCGCAAAAGTCTTAGATCTCACTATCAAAATACATTTTTAATAAGTTCTCATAGCCAAAAACGATTTTAAATCCCAATTCCTATAGTGGTGCAGACAAAATGAAACGTTTATATTTATTCAAATTGTTTAAATTTCTACAGGATCTTTTGTTTTCGCCTGATTGTTAATTTATAAATTTTGTACTTGCTCCTATTGTTTGTCCATATATAAATACTCTCCAACACAAACAATAGTTTTCACTTACAACTTCACTTAGTATCAGCTCTAAATATCCAATTTCCCTGAGGCTACGAAGGATATTGTGAAGGGAAATGGCTTTTTAGTGTAAATTGTGGTAATTATTACTTAAATGTCACGTCTAAGACAACAATATGTGTTTATTTTTAATTTTTTTTACATCGAGGATACAAAATAAATTTTGAGTAATTTATTTATATTAGATGGTATAAGATAATATAAGATATTTTCTCGTATTATTTTGTTACTTGTAAAATCGGTCGAATTACAATAATTATTACTCAAAAATTTAAACGTCATGTTACAAATTATTCAGCAAAGTATAGCCTACACATTTATTCTAATATTTAAATTATATATTAAAAACGAAATCACAAAATTTTTTGGATATTTTAAATGTAAAAATATAAATAATATGATTTTCTTACATCGCTATCACATTTAACGTATTCTGAATTCACATATAGTATATCCATAGTAACATTTGCTTAAAGTACACATTTATTTCAAGTAAAATATTACCAGCCATAAATCGTCGGTCGCTATAGGAATTTATTTTACAATACAATTCGGAACATTCAAATGGCTTTACATCCAAGATCAAACGACAACATGGTTTGTTGCATTTTAAAATCCAACGTGAGTATCACTATGAATCATTAAATTAGGTTTAGAAAAAACATTTTCCTTTTCTATATAAAAGGATGGTCAAGTTGTATGCAAGGGTAAAGGCTTGTTTTAATTTATTTCATTAACAACCTATTATGTAAACTAAAACAGTAATTAATGTAAATTTAATTTATTTTTTTTAAACGAATGGGTAAACTCACTAGAGGTATTGTACTTATGCTTTAAAAGGGGTTAGCTAGTGCAGATGGTCATACATGTGGTAGTCATTCGGAGTATGAAGAAAAGCTGATATTTCAATTTAATGATTTCAATTGCTTTCTAACATAAATGCTAACCATGAGACAGTGTTTTTTTATGACTGTATTACAAGTATAGGGTAATGTTTTCAGAATGTTCTTTGAAACAATGATACAGTTCCGTTTTGAAGTGAAACTTCTAATGCGACTTCCAATATGGTCGCGTTAAACGTTTTACGCTGCTGGGCGGGGGATAAAAACAGACAGAGCAAAAGTGGACTCCATGGCGCTTGAACGCATGCGAGTAATCAATTGTGACTTGTAAGTAATGTTAATAAATTTTTTCTTAAAGAAACACTAAAAATTCCTTAAAAACCAATGTCTACCCCTTCCTGTTTTCATTCCGAAATTACAAAGTTTAACTTCTTCCGCGCGGAGGGACTACAAGCACAATAATTTTTTTTCTTGTACTTGTTTTAATGATTGAATTAATGAGATAATTATTTTATTAAATGAGGATTATATTTGAGTAACTCGATATTAAAAACTAAAGCACACATTTTTTTAATTCTTTTGTCTTATTGTTCACATAGTAATCAGATACTATGATCGGGTAGTCGTGATAACTTTATTGTATATTTTCAAGTATGAAGGTATACCCGGTATTGCACAGAAAATAATATCAGTAATGGTTCGAAGTTTTGATATTATTTAAAGCTGAAAGAGCGCTGTAAATAATATTAATTCTAATACATGATTATACTGTGTTTAAACTCTACTTATAACTCATCTTTCCATGGATTCACTATACTCGTTATAGCAAATTAAGTGAGCGGATCCTACAAGTTTTTAAAGAAATTTTTGTAAAGTTTAATAAATAAGTAAAAAATTATAATAATTTTAGCAATACTAAACAACTGAGAAGCTTAAATTCTCAAAGGAAAATTAATAAAATTGTAAATTTGCGACAAAATTGCTCATGTTTTATTCATAGAAAGAGAAATATTTTAATTTGTCATATGAAATGTTAATAATGTTATTTTTTCACAATTTTCTTTCGTACTCAAACGAGAAGCTTATAATATTAGCATTTATAGTGAAGAATCTATAAAAAAATATACATATATTATTACATAGGCATCATTAAGTAGATGTACAAAAAATGGCAGCTCCATTAATTTGTCGTCCATACAAGATATAAAAAATGAAATATATTATTTATAACACTTTCTTCTATACTCAATATTATTTAATAATTACTTATTTCATGAAGGCGACTAATTTGTATTCTTCCTTAGCTTAAAGTTCGAGGTACTTAAAATGTTACTCGCAATTTTCTTTACAAAAACCATTAGAAAAATCGTTGAATTCAGACATCTGTCAAAAGCATATTTTTAACTGGCCAAACATTTGAGAGCGATTTAAAAGTAAAAATTCAAATAAATTCATAAACAAAAATATTGGGTCATTGTCATTAAAATTCATTAACATGAAAAAAGGTTTTTAGGAGAATCTTAATACGGGCAATTCTACTCTTAACCAAGTTAGTATAATTGCCCGTAAATTTAACTGTAAATATATTTATACAAATAAAAACACTTTTAAAACGAGTTTTCTCCATAGATACCCAAGGTTGGTAAGTCAAACTTACTGCTTTTTATAATTCGCCAAATTAGAATCAATTACTGGGTGGATGGATGTAACATATAATATAAACACTAAACAGGTTAGCACGTGTTCTCGATTAAGGGTCCGATAGAATTTGTTTTCAAACGTTTCGTTTGTGAGTTAAAAAAAATATTTTTCCGAATGAACTAGATTATTTTTTCAAAATAACAAAATCATATTTATTACAAACATTGTTTGAAACGGTAATATTTCATAGCTATTATATCACAAATGGAATTATCAAGGAAATTGTTTTGTGACGTCTTTTGGTTTACATTTATCAACATCGTCCCGCGCGTTATCCGGTCTCAGCAGTAACAAAGTTCTTAGTATCTAGTCCCGACCTTGTTCATCCACTAATCCTTCTTTATTTAGCTCAGTATAGTATTCACATATGAAATTGGCGAAATCTGTAGAACCCCAATAAGTCAAAGAATAGAATAGTAATAATAGAATAATTCTTGGAATGTTTCCTAAGGCTGCCTAGTACGTTCATTTCAAATTTGGTTTGGTAGAGAGAGGAGCTTGGACAGTGGAGGTGATCGTTTAACGCACGTTAGATAGGGGCCCCTTAAAACTACACCTGGGTCGTAAGTCCCAGGCATTCTTAAAACTCCTCTCCCTGCAACGCGATAGCCCCGGTACCCGCACGGTGAATCCATGGAATGCTGGGAGGTTTCGTGTCATGTGAATCCGTGCCGAATAACAGATAAAATTAAAGAAAACAATTATTTTACAAATGAATAAAACGACAAAATGGAATTTTGTTTCACCAACAGATTATATTTGCTGAATTAATATTTATTTTATCGAAAAAGAACTAATCTAAACTGCGTCATTGGAGACTGAGACTACATGAACATAACCAGTGTAACGGAGCTAATTAACAAAGGAGACATTTAAAATAAATCCTATAGACTAAATATCATCAGCGCTTAGAAAGTAGTGAGAAAAGCAAATATTATCTATTAAAAAGTTGATAAAAACTGAATAAGTTTTAAATTAAAGAAAGTTGTTATATCTTTTTTTATTAATTATTAAATTACTCGTAAAACAGCAATTCAGGAATGTAAAAACAGTATTGTTTAATCATTTCATTATTATCTTCACTTTTCCAACACATTTGGTAGGAATAGCTTAGTTGAGCTATATAAAAAATCGTATGAATAGATTCGGTAACTTTATTGATGGTATGTGAAATCTTTATGTATTTATTGGGTAAATTTTTTTAATTATTTTTTTTACTATTATACCTATATATCAAAATTATAAGATACATATTTAAAGGATATAACATGTATTTACTAATACCCAAGTAATAAAATTAATTATCATCTATAAATTTAGTTAAACGAAAATTGAGAAATTTAAGGCTTTCGCGAGTATTCATTTAAATGAAACTCCTATTTTATTATTTTTAAAAATTACCCCCGAAGTTTCGGTTACTTTTCAGCAACCGTGATCTCGGGCAGACGAGATGTGAATGTCTCGTAAAATATTAGTTTCAATTTTGTAGTTGTCGGTTGGTTTGCCTGTAGCTTTAGATCATATCTTTATTGCCTGATCTTCGTATTAACGTATATAATATTATAAAATTTTAGAACTCTTGTCAAATTAGCATAATAACTTGAAATTCTATCACGACCTGACATTAAACACAATATTAATATGTAAACAGCTTTGATTGAAGACATTATTAATGAACAAAGCATTATAGTAAACTGTCTAAGATTTAAGAAACATGACTTTAGAAATTCAGTTATAGTTTTAATGTTTACAATAAGGACTTTCAATGTACTTGATCGTTGCAATAGTGTAGAATTAGTATCTCAATTACGATTGCAAAATTTAAAAAACTTTGGTCCCATATGACCGAGCCTGTTTATAGTACTAACTTGTTTTTGTACTGATTTAGGAAGAGATTGCGAAATCTCTTAAAATATGTAAGGAATTCCAAATATGTGCTCTTAGTTCCTAATCTACCTTGAGTTTGTATAAACCTATGTTTTAAATTAAGTTAACCCAAACAATAAAGAGTTTAACATAATATAGTGGAATATTTATAATTAATTTATGCTAACACTAGTTAGTTAATTACCCTACAAATAGTTTAAACAAACTTTTATGTTATACCCAAACAATTGAATTAAAAAGTTACGATACATTTGTACACCTAAAATTATAAAATTTAATTTTAATATAGTTTTTTTAATTTGACTGAGCTGTTCTGGGAAAATAGTTCTATTGTTACTAAAATATAATGTTAACACCATATTGGTAACCGTTGAAGCGACTTTTATCAACAATTCATAAGGGTATGATAGTCTTAATTAAAAAGTAGACTTGCAATTTTATATTCAATGAGAGCCTAGAAAGAACATTATTAGATAATCACCGATCTTCACAAAACAAAATCAATGGTTTTATTTTTGTCAATGGCAGTGACAACACCTGAAAAAAAATTCCTAAATTCCTTTTCCAAATAGAGCTTGCGGTTCCTTGGGAAACCAACATCCAACAAGACCATGCAATCAAGGTCAATCAATATTATGAGCTCACAAACGAACTCACTGGAAATAGGTTGGTCTTGGCTTTGTACGCGATAGAAGTAGGAGCGAGAGGTATAAGGGTAAAATCTCTCTACTACCTGGGCCTGTCCAAAACTAAAATCAATTAATGCTTGGATAGTACTTGAAAGACAGCCCTAGTAGGTTCTTTTCAAATTTGGTGAGGTAGAAAGAGGAGCTTGGACGGTGGAGGTCAGCGCTTAACGCGCGTTAGATAGGGGCCCCTTAAAACTACACCTGGGTCGCAAGTCCCAGGCACTGTTGAAGCTCCACTCTCTGCAACGCGATGGACCCGGCACAGGCAAGGTGAATCCATTGAATGTTAAGAGGTTTCGTCTCTAATTAAGGATATTAATTTTTCCACCTTAAACAGTACTTGTAACTCTCTTCAAATAACCCGCGTGATGATATAAATGCACATTTGTAAAAAATTACAATGAATAAAAAACAGCTTTATATTTAATTATACTAACAAGCTTAGCCGTAGGTTTTACCACAGCCATATACAAGTATTAATAAGTTTTTAATGACATAATATATATTCTAGAAGACGAAATACGGTTTACATATTTGTAACTAATATTTGAAAGAAGAATTAATACAAAAATGTGTTGAGACAAAATGAGCAGTTATTATTACGGGAATCAACCTTAGTTACAAAGGGTCTTACTCACTTTTATTTCATTTGTTTTTTCAAATTGTTCTAGATATAACAAGTTTTATCTTTGAACCTTCAAACCTATGCAAAGTTTGAAAAACGGCTTTATTCATTGCACCGAAAGTTCTTTTCATCAAAAAAGGCTAAAAATGTAAATAAATCTCACTTGCAACAACCGCTGTAAAAAATGTGATTCCACGAAATTGAGAAATCCAATCTTATCCAAATCTCGGAGGAACATTTTTTTTGTAACATTTTGTGAAGATTGTAATAATTTTTTTATGTGTATCGAGAACGTTTGATGTTTGTGTCGGTAATAAATGCTCAGTTATTTATTTACGAAATAACACATAACTTTGTCATACGAATAGGACCTGTAGAAGAACCGACATTTAAATGTAATAATTAATGTTAGGTTGTAATGTTTTTTTGCAGTTATATATATTTAATATAAATCGGATTACGAACCAGAGCACATTAGTATTAAACAGTATTTAGAGACAGTATTTTATTATTCATTTCTGTTTTAACAGAATTTATATTATATTGGCTTTATTACTTCCATAGTTCCACGTTTACAAAATTAAGTAATATCAGAGCTATATTTAGTTGTAATAGTAATATAAAAAATATCGTTAAAACTTTAGATATTTTTTTACATTATTATTTTGTAATATAATCAATAATCTAGGTATTTTGTTAAGATTGTATACAAGGTTATTTCTCTAGAGCAGTTTTTGTGTCGTAAAATATTATAAATAATGAAGTTGCGACCACTTTCTCCGTAGACGACTCTAATACAGAGTTCATAGCGTACGTCTCACGGGATTAAAACACAAAAAAGAAAGATCGGCTCTTTGTGAGGGCTTAGAATTTGAAATACGATAAGAGAATAATAAGCAACGTTTATTCAGGATATCCCTACAGGCATGAGCTTTGATGGAATAAACACAAGTAGGATCTGGAGGGGATAAAGTAGATTAAAATTCGGTGTCATCAAATCCGCTGCAAGCTACGAAGCGGATTATAATTTAACGTTCGGCTCAGCAAAATGGAATTTATGTAAGATCTCAACCAGTCAATATCATGTAATCTCTAAAAGCCACCGCTAAGTTTGTTTATATTTATATATATAACGACATGTGTCGTTTTATGAATAACAAAAATTTGATATTTATCATATCGACTATACAAACTCGTTTGCTTGGAATGAAATTCCATATGGATGATCTGAAAGCTGACACGTAAGATACAGGAATAATAACATATAGGCTGACACATCTGAGGTTGGAGGAAAATTAACACCGTTGTTTCAACGGAAATGCTGGCAAACATTAGAATCGCGTAAATTATTCTTTAACCAAACAAACTGAGAGCTGCAAATCCAATCCCAAGCTCAATGGTAAGGAAACCGGTCCTTAATAATACGAGTACCGATAATACGCCTACATTGGCAGATGATGTTAAAAATTATTATACAGTAATTACTATAAATAATACAGGTGTTATATTATACTGGTTCGGGAATTTTAACTCCATTAATCATCAACACCACATTCCCTTAGCACGAAGTCGTTATGTCGATGTACAATTCGCGTGCTGAAACTAAATACAATCTTGAGGAAAGTACTCAGTGAATATTATGCTTTTTAAAACCTTATATATGGGCCATGTGTTTTGTGGATATATTTAAAATATAAAAAAGGAAGCCTAAATCACCAACTTTATAAACAGGACTAACAAATAAGGTTTCTTTTTATAATAATAATCTCCATACTTTCCATAATACTAAAGTTATAGTTAAAAGTATTTACAATTTCCGTATTCTCCAATAATTTTTTTTATAAGCATTATATTTATTAATTAACAAAACAGTATGTAAAATTGGTAAAACAATATACTTTAATTTTTTCTTAGCTTCAAGAAGCTAGGTTTCTGCAATATTTTATGTTAATTATAACGTCATTATCGTTAATATATACGACACGCAATTATTCTTAATTAAACTTCAAAGAGTTGATGAAAAAGAAAAAATATTTCTTGAGCTATTTAAAATTGTAACATTTAACGAGTATCCGAATTGA
This sequence comes from Danaus plexippus, assembly GCF_018135715.1. Taxonomy (NCBI): domain Eukaryota; kingdom Metazoa; phylum Arthropoda; class Insecta; order Lepidoptera; family Nymphalidae; genus Danaus; species Danaus plexippus. Next base: position 6,434,919 of record NW_026869849.1, on the reverse strand, counting down.
ATACAAAATGTTTTTTAATTCTCAAAATACTTTTTAATTACGTTATCAACGTTTATAATAAATTATTAATATTATTATCGTATATTAACAGGTATGTGAGATGTGGAATCGGCCGGATGTCCATCTAAATTATTCTCACTTCGACCACCGATATTATCATTTAATCGTTGAAAAAGCCTTCTTCCTACTCCTATCCTACATGATAAAATATTCCGTGATGGGTCCGACAATTTCAAGGCAAGCAAGAAAATTTTCAATATTCACAGGTTTTCTCAAACAAAAGTCAGCCAAGAACTGTATGTAACGTGCAAAAGATATATTAATTATTAATTTAGTAGCCGAGGTGATAAATGTGAGCTTGTATTATGAGAATTGTAAGTAAAGAAAATTATAATATGCAATAAGCCTCCCACCAAAAAAAAATTGTACATAGACATATATTTGCTAAATAAGAAATGGTGTGTCTACACCTCTAGATGTCTTATTTTTTTTTTATAATAAAGGGGGGGAAATGAGCAGACGGCCTATCTGATGGAGGTAGTACCGTCGCCCATGGAAATCCGCAAAATTTTGCGGATGCGTTGCCACCCTTGTTAGGTGAAGAAAGAGAGACCGTAACCACACCGTAGGACCTCGTGACACCGTAAGCGCATTCTGCCGGCATCCAGAGCGGTACGCCAGAAAATTAAGAAATCGATGGCGGTAGGTTATAAATAACAAGGACCAACTGACAGACATTCACACCTCGTCTGCCCGTGATCACGGTTGCTGAAAAGTAACTGAAACGTCGGGATTATGTAGTTTTTTAAAATAATAAAATCCGCGTAGTATATCCGAAATATATTAGTTTCATTTAAAAGAGAGAAAAGGTTGGGAATAGGGAAAAGGGAAAGGCTGGGAACAATTAAAGAGCAACCGGCTCTCTCACTCATCGGACGAAAAGCAGCCAATAAAGACTGCTTCACGCCGATCTTCTGTGAGAGGGTGGTATTTCCCCGGTTGAGCCAGCCCATGTTCGTGCTGCAGCAATTTGACTACAGCTAGGCTGTACTACCTTTAATATGATGATTCAAAATTTAAAATGTATGTATATATGATGATTCAATATTTAAAATGTTTTTATACACGTGTGCAAATAAAAGTTATAGTAATTGAAGTTCCTAAAGGCAACACTGCGAGCGGAAATGGGAATTTTACATCTACCTCTAATTAATTGACTCTAAAAGCTTAAAATACTTCAATATTTAAAATGAAACTAAGTTTTTCGAATAACGATGGGTTTCCAATTTTACATTCTCCGGATATTCGATTTCTTTACACTATTCAGGAACCGTGATCACGAGATGAAATTGTCTGTCAGTAAGTCTTATTTGATATCTACCGCCAACGACATATTAATTTTCTCTCGTACTTACGTACGTTAACTGTAATATCAACGTGTCTGTTATGTCATTAAAATTGTAAGTAAAATTAAAATTTATTTCCAAAAATTATAAATAAAAATATATTGGAATTTATTTTAATAAAACCAAATTATATATTGTAGATATAATAATAGGGGAGGAATTGATTTACGCTAACTACAACAATAAGCTAGTATGAGTTACTATAAACTAGTTTATAGTAAAATGCATGTTTTGATGTTGCAGCGTGCTCGTATCGAAAGCGTTCCTTTGTTTATTCTAGAGAGTGCTCACGATGCCTCACCGGACAAACACCGAGACACACGGACGTGTAACACAGAGAACAACAAAGTACTTTATCATTGGTCTGCAGCCTGGACACTGAGTGGATTTATAGTAATATCAGATTATTACTTGTTAAATAATATAATATCATGTATATATACATATAATTATGTTGGTATATATTAAACAAGAATTGTAATCTCTCCTATTTCATTTAAAAATCTTGTTTTAAATAAATATAAAAATTATACTTTATGCCGTATTTTTTTATTAATTTCTACATTGGATTAATTAGGGTATTAATTAAAACTAGTACAAATGATCGTGTAGACTATAGGAAGTTGTATAAAATAAAACATTTAGAATAAAGATACTAACTTAATGTTATTACTATAGATATTTAATACAATAATACTTTCTAAACATTCAGACCGTATGTATCGTAAAATCAACAAGCCTTCCAGTAAGAAGACGTCAGCATAAAAGTAAGTGCATTTTGACACTAAACACCACCATCGAGTTATAAATTCATAGCCGGATATTGATGAAAATAACTTTAGTGCCTGATCATTTGTCAAAACTCATTAATAATCATTAAAAAATATACTTAAAAAACATATAAAATAATCTTTCACAAATCGTCATGTAAACCTCTAAAACAATTACTTAAAATAAAAATAAAAATATCTGGAAATATTATAAATATATTGTTAATAATTAGTTATTTTGTGTTTCAAAACTACTTTCGCCTTTTTTAATTAGAGCCAACATCTATTTAAAAATATACATAGTGACGAATAGAAACATGAAAGAAAAACAAGAACGATCAAGTGTATGTAAACGAAATAATCCTATCTCCCTAATGAAGGTATAAACTTCATAGTAACACTAAAACAACTCCATCTCTACTAAAATTCAAATCGTGATCAAAGGTCGAATAATTTATCGATAGTTTGTAACAGTTGCACAACACTCAAATGGATATCTGAACAAAATTATTCAGGCATCAAGCTTTGACTGTAAAGGTATTTAAATTAGACGAATGCTAGATTTTGTATTCCAACAATACGATATCAATGAAAGAGCTTATCTCTGGACGATAATTATTAGATATATTATTTTATCCATCAACCTTATTCGAACATTTCATTAAACGACATACCGTAATATATTCTATGAAATGAATTTGTGAGTCAATCAAGATTTTATGTTACTCCGTCAAATGAAAAAGCCATATCACTATTTGTTACTTATTCATCGTTATGAGTATAATTAGTTTCATCAGAAACGAATATCGTAGCTAAATTATACATTTCCATACATATTCTAATATATATATTATAATATTATTAAATTGTGATTTTGCTTTTTAAAACAAAAGTATCCCCAATATCCAACGATTCAAACGTCATCTTGTATGAGCCTGTATATAATTATTCTGAGCAAAACTATTTACTGTCTTCGACAGTATCAATAGCAGTGTATGTTTCTCCCTCAGAACAACGTTTGCTGAACCAACAGCTATTGTTTCTATGAACATAACTCGTTAACTAAATCTATGACACTGTCCATACTACGAGCAAGTCAAGATAGCCAAGCACATTGTAATATCAGGTATTAATTTAGATTCTCCAAGGAAATATATCTTTAATATTCATCTACGTTTTTACACTTTAACTATCTCTAAAAAATAGAAAAAATTGGTTTACTTTTAGGTATAAAAATTATTCAATTAATTAAGTAGTCTGTAAAACATCTTGACGAAAATAGTTATCGCGGTTACAAAGTATAACAGTAAAAAAATTATAAGTAAATAGTGAACACTGTTTCTTTTATTCGCATCTTCTTAATTTATTGATAAAAATATCGATTTACTTGCGAACCAGATACAGATGAATCTCACTAAAGAAATTTATGGTGTGAAGAATTTGTGCAGTCTAGGCTTAGAATAGCTTAAGCTCGAATTAATTCAAAATTAATAAACAAAGAAAAAGATACAACAAATCAAATATAAGCGAATAAAATACGCTGAAAAAGAAACAGTATACTAAGATAAGATTGAAAAAAAACTAATATAAATCCGCCCTAAAGTGGGAAAGTGGGAGGGGATGAGCTTTTAAGAGTAAAAAGCGGTTTCTCTCAATTACCGGCGAAACATTGAGTTCTATTTAAAATGTTTAATGCGAATTTGAACCTAATACAGAATAAATAATAGTTTAAAAAACTAAAAAACACGCTTTTTATAGAAAACCGAACTAAAAAAATAGAAAATAAATTTAAATTTAGAAAATAATGTTAAATTTTATTTAAAAAAAAAGGGTGGGGTGCATGGTGTCAATAGTTATAAATATATTATTGACAGATATGAGTAGAGTGATTATCATTTCGATAATATCTTAAAAAGCACAAAAACAACAAAAATCATATTTTGCAAATTGAAAAATGGAATAATTTTATCAAATTAGTGTATTGTCATCGGTCCTCGATAAATGTACAAAGTTTGAACGAAATCTGGCCGTTTAAAGTGGGTCAAAATCGCGCCCAAAGAAGTCGGTTACAAACATACAAACAAACATACATGTGAAGCTAATAAAAAGCTAATAAAAATACAACTATCCTATTCACACCTTTTTATGGGCTAATTTTTCCTAGGTCACTAACGTACATAAGTTATCTTTTCACTACATATAGCAGAGCTAATATAATTTCTACTTTATCATATTGACTATAATAACAAATCAGATCAAGAGAGCACATAAAAGGCTTACTTCTTTCATTTTATTGAAACCAGATTGAATTTACGTACAAGTAATTTCACTCAACTTTACTTCGCAGTAAAATATTTTATACATACAATTATTTACCGATCTTACTAGAGCAAGTCAAATGTATGGGATTAACATAGCGAAACTATTTGTGTGTATCGTCTACTAAACATATTTTAGAGGACTGTCAAATAATTTATGACACCAAGTGTTAGTGATATATTTAAAGAAATGAGTATATCTGTTGTAACAGTTTCCTGTTACATCACTTAGTTTTATGAAGTAGATTATTCAATAATATTTTTGGATAGCTACCAAATATGTCAGACATATGTCTACTTTATTTCTTACTAGTTCTTATTTTCAACTTCGTACGCCTTATCTTCAGTACTGTGTTTAGAGAGAAGTAAATAATGTATACTTAATATGTGACATAATACGTTAACCGTCACCGAGGTCTATCGTCTACATCATGTGACTTCGAGAAATTATTTGAATTTTTTTTTATATATATTTGTAAGCGATAAAAAAATAAATTATTTATTAGGATTTATTAAGCTTTTTAAAGTTTTGCTGGCCAAGCTACGCTTTAAGCTATAAGCAGTCATTTCCTGTCTGGCAATTCCTTGTAAAATCTTTTAGAAATTTGTATTGTTGTATAGCACTTCAATAATATTTATCTCTCACATTTAAATTAAATATGTCTGTAATGTTAACACAAATCTTTAAATTACGTTTTTCTCAATAATAATTTTAATGATATTCCTATCCGTTACTGTAAAAAAAAATATTACCTCCCAGGATTCAAATATTTTTTTATGAAACTAGCACTTCCCGGCTGTGTTATGGCCCGGTTGTTAAACGGGACGATGTACGATGCCCATTACCGTCCCCGTTTCATTTATTCCGTGCAATGAAATCCGACACTCTTACACATTAAGTAACGTAAAATAGTGCATGTCTTATATAAAAATACTATAGTTTATCGACTTTGTATCTGATAGTTCAGATAATTATAACATTGATTTATGACTTAAATACATATAATGTGTATGAACTAAATTCTTTGTAAGTATTGAAAGTGTGAAATATTTCATAAAATACGTACGTATCTACGTTTATTAGATGTATAAATAATGTAAATGATTACCACAAGGTAATCAGTTCTATCAATGGTAGAACGGGCAATGTTCCAAGTGGAAGCACTAAGAGATAAATTCCCAAGACGGGAGCGCAAAGGGCTTCGGTGCGGAAACCTGGGCCATGAACCCGGAATTATACTGAATAGTTCCATAGAGGCTAAACATTTTCGTCGCCGTTTGCTTTTCTAATTCTGTTCTATTTGCTGTGCGCAAGATGAAGAAGGCAGCATACGCATTGTCGGAAAGCAAGGATAAAATCTACCGGAGAAGGTTGAAGAACCTCCGTGCGTCTAGTTTTAAGATGTTACAGAGGGTATAGAGAAATGAAATCATGCAATTCCTGTCGACTCTCTTCAAAGTGTAGAATATTTATTATCGAGGATGTAAATTTTCCGCCTGTGCTTTATACTGACTTGATTGGTTCAACCAAGTCGTAGTCACCAATGTGCCCTTTTGCACGGCTGTATATCAAGGAGAAAGCAACAGCCCAAACGTGACCAAATTAATATAAAATATATTCTAAATATATTAAGCAAATACTCGAATAATTGCGATTAAATATAGACTACTTTGAGATTATAAAAATTCAACTGGTGTAACAATTATAGAGTTCTTGCTTCTATTATTATGAGAAAAATAAAAAATATATACGTAATTGTATTTTTCAGTTAACACTAAAGCAATTTCGTGGATCATTGAAAAGCTATACAGAAAGTTGCGAAGTATGAAATAGAATCAAACTTTATAAATAACTTAACTGTAACTTGCTCATTTATTTAACTTTTCCGCTTTATGAGCATTCATTTGGTAACTTTTATTATTCTTTGCTTTGCAATTATAAAAATGAAAGTTTTTTATCTTATCTTCTTATTACTTTTCACATAACTGTTGAACATTTTTAATTTAATTCAGCTTTTTATTAGTTAAAAATAAACAAACGTAATTAAAATAGTTTAATCTGGTTTTAAACAAGTTATTAGGGAAGTTGAAATTAATTCCATTTACTTTACCTTTATGTAAAAGACACCAAGTATGAAATACTTAAAAACAAATGAAACAGTTTCCTTAACTTGATATTATAGACAATTTTTGATTTTAAAAATTATTTGTATGTCTCAATGACCCCTGTCGAGTATTAAATCAAAGACAATAAAAATTTTGAACTGAAAGTGTTTTCACTTTTCTTAACAGAAGATCCTTGTGAAGTAAGACTGATCGTATGTTTTAGATATGACAATACGTCTGATTTTGGAATAGAAGTCAAAGTTAAATAATTTGTGACATTGAAAACCGAAAAAATAATTTTAATTAAAACCAAATGTATACAATTTTTTTGATGATGATGGTACTAAAAATAATATTTATGATTGCATGCATTGTTTATATACACAGGTGAGATGAAGAGAAGATGGGACAGACGATAATTTTAGTTTCAAGTTCCAATATAAACTGTGTGTTTTATGTCAGGTTAATAAAAAATTACATTACATTATTACCCATCAATATGTCTTATGTTTTCGTCATTAAGTCTAGCAGAGGAGTGATTTAGTACTGGATTCCTACCAGTGGTATGGTTACGAGGAAACAAATGTATTTTATGTAACACATAAATGGCCTCAAATATTTTCAATACAATATTTATGGCGCAAATAAATTGTAGAAGTTGCAAGAATTGTGTTTGTTAACAACAATTGTGGTCTCTGGACGAGGCGGGTTATAAAGGAAAATAACCTAAACAAAGCAAGACTTATTAACCTAAAATGTGGCGTGATATCTCACAAAATGAAACCAGTGATGAAGAGGCACCATTCACTAGAAGATTAATATTGTACATATACATATGTATACCTATTTTGAATATTATCTTGGGCCTATGACAACAAGTGTTGTGATTGGAGGGTTTTGAATTTTACTGTGAGAATTATTTTTGGAGCGTCAAGAATCATATTTTCTGTAGATACTTACAAGAGGCCGTAGTCAATATATTACTTCTAAAACGTACTGGTTAACCATTAAAAGTACTTGGTCAAATAAATGTACTTGTGAAATTTGGACCTAAAACTACAATTATAAACGAGTTCTTTTAATTTGGTTTTGTAATTGCTTGAATCGTGTTATTTTTGCTGAAACCCCATGTAAGATGTAAATGGCGAAATTAAATTAAAATAGCTGTAATTTTATAAACTACAATTTCAATGTATAAAAAAAGTGGCAAAACGTGAGAATGATATTATGTGAAATATATCTACGGAAATATACTATATAATATGTATAGTAATCAGAATAAATTATTAAAGGAAAACGTAAACATATTGTTTTTTCCATGAATGGGGAGTTCTCATATACTCAAAGACATCTGTAATATAATTCAATATAAGTAGATCAATGGGCACATTAAGGAAAAAAAGAAAGGAAATTTAGGCTGATTATTTTACTGGTCACAAAAATAACTAATTTTTTTATGAATTAATTTTGCAACAATATATTAGATTTTTGTTAAGTAACTTACTTAAACTATGTTATATTTTCCCTTATACACAATACGAACTGGAAGCCTAAGTTCATTGCTTAAACGCGTTAGATAAGAGCTCCTTTAACCTACACCTGGGTCGCAAGTCCCAGGCACTGTTAAAGCTCCTCTCGCTGCAACGCGATGGACCCGGCACCCGCACGATGAATCCATGGAACGATAAAATTTCGTCTCTGACATTTTTTTACAATCCGTTTAATAAAAAAAAGTAAGAAATAGTACGGTATATCCATAATAAATCATATTTAAAAGTGCACATACACGCAATAAAATAATTTATCAAAAAGTAGAAGTATGCATTGATGAAAAAAGATAATTTTCTTCTTCTTCCTATATTTCCCTGCACCTCCGGTATTACTTAAACTGCGTATTTAGTTTAGCGTATTATATTAAAGTCAAAGTTTTACTTATTCTTTGCGATGAGTAAAATATTAGAACTGAACGATTGCGAAAAAAAAAATCCAAATCGCAGAAAACGTTTTGTGTCTAATATAATAAAATGTTAGACATTTTCGTAAAACATAAAGAATTTTAGAATCTTATACTCAAATTGATAAATAAATTTATATATCTCCGGAGGAAACCATATCGTTATATGTGTATTATTATTACTACTCAAGATCTCGCACCGCAACTATTTACTACTCTAGCAAGTTTTGACAATTTGTAATGAAAACTGGCGTATCTTCGTAATATAAGGGAGATAATATATTACCTATGCATATTTAAGACGTATCAAACTCAATATTGAAATATAATATTTTCCTGTCACTTATTATATAAAATAAAATAAAATACGCAAATTTTATGTGGTCTAAAAAAATTATAAAAATCTATTTAAGGCAACCGTATACATTTTATTAGATGTCACTATATTATCTACAAAATTGAAGGCATGTTCAGAATGTGCATAACATTTTAATATTTTAAAATGCATGGATAATTCCATACAATGTAATATACAATAAAGGAACTATAAAAATAAGCAAGGATGTTCTCCGCATCAAAGAGCCAAGATAAAATGTTTAACTGACTCATAAACAATTAATATTTAAATAAAACAGCCTTTTAATGATACTTCGACTGAGACCATGACCTTCTGTTCTTTGATAGTAGATTTCAGTCAGAATGAAAGGGCAAGGAAAGCTTTAGATGCTCCATTAACTAAAGGTTATAATCCAAAAGTGTGTTTACAGGTTTTGGCGACGAAAAAACTAAAACTGCGAGCTGATAATGGAATTCCGAAATAGGGATATACATACATATGTAATTGGCGGACTTTTTTGAAATGATTTTTTACCCGCCACTTCTGGGCTTCATATCATTCGTTTCGAGATTCTTCTCCTACATATAATATTCAATAAGAATACAAAAGAGTATGGAGTATGGAAACGGTCTAACCAAAAGGGATATTTTTTTTTAATAAACCAAACAAATAAAATATTTTTTTTTATAATAGAATAAAATTTACATTGATTTTGACAGTTCTATTAAATATTTTTATCTCATTTATTAATCAAATGGTAGTGTCATTAAGAAAAATTTCATGAAAATTGTTGGCATAATATGAAAAACTCCTTCTTGGGAACATTCTGAAAGTAAAACTTTACTTAGACATCAAACAAACCTACCACTACTTTGTACTAGTCTTTCCACGTGAAGTTACAAGTCCCGACATGTGTCGTCATGTGTCACAAATCTCTTCCAGTGACTGAGGCAAAATCGTAAAAAGTTGACATCCACTTTTCGTATGTCATAACAAATGATTAACCTATCTCTCAATAAAATATAACTTTTTTGGTAAAAATCATATTTACAGGTCATACATTATATCCAGGTTTTGATAACAATTTTAAAATCACTTTTCTGTCTAAAGTTCTCATCTTCTCTCTCTCTCTCTCTCTCTCTTTTTCAGTGTCCTTAATTAAGTGAATAGTTTGTTTTCACATCTTATTTCGCCCCGTGAAATAATAAACCTGAATATCATTAATTTACAGCGTTGCAGAAATATTGCGAAATAACAATGTTAATCCTTAATTGTTGTTTATTTAATTATGTTTTGATCTCAATTTAAAACTTCATGACAGACATATATAAAGAGATGCTTTATTTAAAGCGATATATCAACATTCACCCACAAACTTTCCGTCAAAACTTAATATAAAATGAAATTCCTTGTAACGTTTACAGCAAATTCAACTCATTTTTATGACTTTTATATAGTTTTGATATTGTAAAATTTTACTCACTACATTGTCGTCGCTGTCTCTATAATGTAGAATATAAAATTCTGAGAACTAAAGCGGATTAACAAGATATCGCTTTGCACTGTTTTTTTTATACGACTTTAAGTTTATAAAGCGTTGTTATTTATAATTTAAATCTCTTATAGTGAAGGTTATATTAATGCAATGAATTGTATTTATATTTCTGACCGACTTAAACTTTGTGTAACCGGAGGTTATGTATGCATGTTTTTAATGTGTTAAATGAAAAACTACTCAAAGCTTTTAGGGAAATATTATATACTCAAACTATACAGACTGCAAGGAAGCCTTATATGCTAACTGCTATATGAGTTACTAAAATAACGTGAAGGCGAATCTAACTTTAAATTAATTTTAAATTATATATATAACACAATTTATTAAGAACAAAAATAGTGGGAAGAAGCACTTAAGCAAAAACTTTTCTTATCGTAAACTTAGGAATTTGTGTCTTTTAAATAAATACTTTTATAATTATCACTCCTTTTAAAGTAACGTCATTATAAACATTTAGTTAAAAAAGGACAACAATAGGCAATACCGTTTCAACATTTTCTTCAATTAAATATGAATCACCATTAGGTGGTGTAACAAAATGGGAAAGTAAAGTCTATTCTTGAGCACAAATTAATAGTGAATTACGACTCCCGCTAGAGATTTGTCACTTCAGTATACTTACTTTTACATGAAAGCGGTTATCTTTATTTCCTCTACCTTTTTCCTATCTTCAAACAATTCAGTCAGCATTTATGTTAATGGATAAATGTAATAAATTAAGAACTCTTTTTAATATCTATTTATATGTTTAAGCGATTTCAAAAAAAGAGGTAATTCAATCCAATTTAATTTTTTTATCATTTTATTGGCGTTTCTGAAGATGTCTTCGTCTTATGTAAAAGGAAATAAAGATTCGATGGTGGCATCCAAGAGAATTCCAAGGAACTCTTCAAAAATTGTAGCTAATTCAGAAATTTTAAAAATAAGGTTACTGCTCTTTGTGCTTTGACCTCCAAAGCCTCTTTTTCTGGAGTTCAAACTATCTCCATACTAAAGTTCACCTTAATTGATTCGGTTACATATTATTTTATCTTCTTATTACAACTATACGCGACCTTCTCTTGTATATCTTTATCCCCGACGCAAACCATCTAATCTTATTTCAACATTCTCTATAATAAATTTTATACAAGCTCATGACATCTTTTATTATATAAATACTTGAAATACCTTAACAGAACATGACAAAAATTAACGTACAACGCTAACCAATTTCTTCTCAATTAATCAGTTAATAGAACAACGGTCAAAATTCCTTTAAACCATTTATTTGTTATCTTTATTTGTATCAATTTATGGGAATAGATCTAAGATTTAAAAATTATTATCTGCATTTGAAAATTTACAGAAAACAACGAATGAAATATACTACTTAATTTAATTAGTTTTTAAAAAACTTAACTGATCATACATAGCGGTAATTTTTTTTATTAGATAACTTTATCTACAAAGGTCATAACGAATATAGATTAAAAGTTTTAAGGGTCACTTTAAAGACAAGGTCACTTTGTATTAGTACAAGCAATATGTAATCACTGTCAGGAAGCTTTATTATTCAACTCCAATATTTTGGGTGTAAGAACAACATACTACGTAAAAAAAGCTCACAAAATAATATTTGTACAGTAGGTACCTCATTGAAAAAAAACCTTTAAAAGTTTTTTGTAGTAGACAGTCAATGAGTCAGTGAGATTGTCATGTGATTGTTTAAAAAAATACATTAATAATAAACAAAATGTTGCTTGAAAGTAATTTCATACATATTCTCAAAGCGTTTCACTGGGAGCTTGTGGGGACTTTAATTGTGAGATACTGCCCTATAAAAGACTTCTAATAAAACTGTGGTGGTAAATTCTCATTGTCTGACATGATATATAACTTCATAACATATTTCTAAGCAGAAATGAAGTTGTTATTTACTGAGATTATAAAATATGCATTTTAAAAGGACAGGAATTATTCTATTTATTTGAAAAATTAGGAGAATGTAAGGCCGACTTAATAATATTTGACTATAGTTGTGTATCAGGATGGTATAGCTGGATGGTTTGAGTACTAAGTAAAGACATTAGATATTCTTTATATCTTTTCTGAAGGCATTACATTTCTAATATAATTATAAGAATTTATTTAAAACGTCGTCTCAACAAAGAACCTTCTTACATCAACGTTGCTCTTGAACTGACCCTTTCGACACTTACTCCTAAGTACATTTTTTCTACCCTCGACCCCACTCTGTCATACTTACATGTACTCTTTACTCATGTACAGTCATCCCATTCCCAACGCAATAGGACACAACCATCTTACAAGATCTATTCCTAAAAATTACTTTTACAACAAACTGCCGACCAACATCTAGTGAAAGTATGCCAAAAACACATTTATAGCCTTTCCTATTCTAAGAATATTAAAACTCCTTAAACCACACATTTGTATCACTTAAAGTTTCTTTGAAGCTTATGTCCATTTATAAAAATAGTTTTAAATTATACTAGAAATATGGAAAACGGAGAAAAATGTTGTATAAAAGAATTCAACAATTATTATAACTTATCGCTTGAAGCAAGAAAAGAAGGACCCTTTTATGTACATTACAAAATAATCGATGCAATGGATGGCAATTATTTATTTGGCCGAAGCATATAATCGTTAAGTCTTTCTTGCTAGATATAAATAATTCAATTAAACAGTACTAAAGATTAGTATCTTGTGTTTATAAGGAAAGGCTAGTTAAAACAATAAATAAATATTAAAGAGAGATTTGTGTATATGATACGTAGTACTTGTTATCTCAAAAAGATTATGATACAGACACTTCAACGTTATATGTCTTGGAATATATTTATTTAAAAACGTTTTAAATATCCACACATCTTTATCATTTTAAAATTTCAATTCTATTTATTCAATATTAACCATACTCGTATATTATATTAAATAAAACCCTATATGTCTGAGATGTGACGAGAATTTTCCTCAGTACGTAAGGGGCACTACAACAAAACAATTGACTCGCGACATTTAAGATGGATGCTATCATTTTACAATGTCTTATTCGCCGAGCTGTTATCTCCAAATGTTGCTTGTGTTTTTGAGAAGGAAGAGATATTTTGTAATATGATATTCAATTTAATAAAAAGACGTAAGTACTTTATTTCGTAAACAGGCCCAAAAATTACAAGTGTATTTTGAGGATTTCAATTCATTATCTTAAGAGTGTTATAAGCGTTGAGTCACATTAATTATTTCAGAAAAAAAAGAGTTCTTATACACCATATAAAGAATTTTTGAAAATTAAGAACAAGTTTTTAATAAAAAAAGGTTTATCTAAAGCAAATTAATATTTTATTATTAAATTTTTATTAAAAAGATCAAGTCTTATTTAGAAATCGTAAATTTTTAAATCTTTGTTCCCAAAAAAAATAGTATATTATTACAAATTGCTATCAAATTTTATTCATTTCTGTTACTTCACATTAGTATTTAGTAAACTTGGTGACAAACTTCACCCAAATCGTTCGTCACATTTTAACATAAAAGTTCCAAACATTATGACATTTGGCAATGAACAGTATTTCAAGAATTCTTATAAATTATATCTGTTAATATAACATAGGGACACTTCTTACACGGGAATTCTGTTTTATATAGTCAATTACTTCCTTATACTAACATTATTACACTCAAATACCGTAAATTATAATCAGTTTTTTACTAATGGTAACCAAGTAATGATGTTAAAAAACGCAAAAAAAAAATTAATCGTTTGGAATGTTGGAAACCAAGAAATTCTCTAAAAGAATAAAAAAAATCGTGGAGTAGGAAGTGAAAATATCAGACCCTGATTAGGAGAAGATTTATTACGGAGAGGGTCCTCAAATGTCACTTTCTGAGATTTGCATAATTTATTTCTCATTTCATGTAACATTCCAGCCAACATACTTTTCATGTTGCTCTTAGAATTTTGTTTTGATAAATTTTGACGTATAAATAAAATGAGTTCTCTTTACCTACCAACATTTCTCATTTTACAAATTAGTCAATATATTTTTTATCTTTTTAATATTTTGAACCAAGTATTGATATTAATTCCATTATTAAAAAAAAAAAACAGAAAAGTGGCCTTATATGCTATAATTAGCCTTTTCATTTTTTTTATAAAAAACCCATTAATTTAGAAATATGTAAAATGATTTAATGAGATCTAAGATTTTCGCGAGTATTCATTTAAATGAAACTAGTATTATTCGGATTTACTACGCGGATTTTATTATTTAAAAACTACATAATCCCGACGTTTCGGTTACTTTGCAGCAACCGTGATCACGGGCAGACGAGGTGTGAGGACACGAAACGATAGTAAATCCGAATAATACTAGTTTCATGTAAAATTATTTTTTTCTTAACGTTTATTTGTAGTTTGAAGGTGGAAAACCCCTATCCAAAAAAGACAGTGAAGATTTAGAACAAACGTGGTACCAAAGAATTCTCAAAATTTTAGTAAAAAGTTTGTTCATGTTTAAGTTATTCCATCGATATAATATTATGAAAAACAATAATTGTAAAAATAAGAAAAATTTTTAGTTGTATAGTCTGTGTTTGTGTAAATTTTCTTCTCTCATCATAGTGTTTTTTTTATCACACATAAATAAATATATATATTTTTTGCAACATCCAAGGAAAGACATTAAACAGCATTTATAAAATATAGATACAACTTAATTTGACAAAATTATGTTCATTGTGTCAATAACGAAATATAAAAATCATTTTCAATAAATTACAAATTTTTAATTAATATTTAAAAAAAAATACCATGAATTTTATCAGCAACTTAATGAAAAAAAAATAAATCTTATGTTGACGGTTTAAAAAAAAATATGAAAAACTATAAGAGATATTTGTTTTTTTTTTTATCTTTAGACAGCTAGTTCTGTAATTCAACCTATCCAATGAAATATTTCTAATTCGTCAAAATTTGACCTCTATGATATGAAGCGAAGAAATATAAATATGAAAAATAAAAGTAATAATTAAAAAAAAATAAAGAACTGTTTCTAACGTAAAATCCAATTCAAACCAATTCAGATGTGATAATATTATAAAGTGCTTAGAAATTAACAACTTTGTTATCATTATTCACTATATTAATAATAAGGGCTAAAGTGAGGTTACACTGATATAAAAAGAAATTCAAATAAAACTGTCTTATTTGATTTAAACGAAATGGCGTTGGGTTTTTAAGACGTTCAATAATGACACGGGTAATTAACACAAAACCCTGCTATAAAACATAGAACCCTGCGTATGTAGTGTAATCGGAACACGTGGTAAACATATAGACGTTCCCACCACCTTACTTTCTGTTTACAGAAATTAAAAAAAAATGTCTATCAATTTAGTATGACATGTCTTATTTACCACCAACGATTTCCTGGGATTTTGTTTCACTTTAAAAAACTAGACGGCTATTGTTTTTATTACCGATTTTATCTTCAAAATATGACCCACAGTTTCAGATAAAGCTTTTGTAAATCAAATTATGCAACCGAAAAGACCAGTTATATTCTTCAAAATTAATGCTTTGGTTGGTAGGAAATGCAAATAAAATTGCTTTTGTAAATAACATGGAAATGTATTTAAATCGTACAATGTCACTTCATTTATTTTTCTTTTTTATTTTAACCATTTTAATATATGGATACTTCGATATTTGTTGTTAACATTATAATAAATCCCTGCATAATCAGTTACAAGAATCACATGCCTTAATTTATTGCTATTATAATGAGTGGGAGCTTTACAAAACCTTTATTATTGTTAAATTCATATTGAGTATATTATCTTATACGCCGTCTATTTTGTTTATTTGGGCCTCGTTCTTCAGAGCAATGGTACTGGACTTAATATTACAATAATTTTAGATATTTTATGTCTTTTTTAAAAGGCAGTATCCGTTCTACTTCTTGATTATCTAATTTACCACTTTCGTGTGCCACCCGCATATTTGTTCGCAGTTTTTTATATAAAAACACATTTTAAACTTAACTTACTCAGCTTACGTTTAATTATGTACCCCTTTCCCATAATATTATTGCGTAAATTATGATCACAGCTTTTAATAACATCCAGGCTTAGATTTTAAAATGTCTTATAACTTTTCATGTCGGTTGTTGCTTTAAATTTACAGCACTTTTACAACTAATTTTGCGTTAAGTTTTTAAAAAGGTGCAACTTCTCTTATGCGTAAATAGATTTTACTAACAAATAAATATAGATTTTTCAATTAACTTTACACATTTTTATTCTTAGGAGTACAGCCGATACCATAATATTTGAGAATATATTAATATGCATGCCATTGTTATCCTACATTTTTAAACCATCACACGATATATATTAAAAAAATTGTATCAACTGTACAAACAAATCAAAAATACACTGAAACATTTTACGTATGTCAAAAATGTAACGGACTGTTTTCTGAATAATTAAGTGACAATTTTTTTCATAAAACATTTGTAAACGCTTTTAAATAACAAAATTTTATTACTTTTTTTTAATCTTTGTCTTGCAATGATTTAATTATTCATTTTTAGGAAATAAAAAAAATATAACCATTTATTATATGCTTTCAGTGAAATAAATAATGTCTTCTTACATTAGCTGTCTCAAGCGTCTTCGAAAATGTTGTTAGGTTTTTTAATCAGCTAACCATTTTATATATACAGTAGGCGTCTTTTTTTTTTTGACACAACATTATACCTTTCAACATTATACCCCTCTATGAACGATCTCAGCAGTATCAAAGTTCGTAGTCTCTTGTTCATTCACAAATAGTCATAATATCGTCACATGACATTGGAGAAATCTATAAGGAAACGCCACTAACTGAGAGAGACGAAGAATATTGTTAGCTACAAAATTATATATTCATAAAGATAGATATTGAAGTTAAGGATAATAATATTATACTAATAAATACACTATTGATAACCAACTGTCGAAGATAACCTTGAGTGTAACAAATTTGTTTCTGTCTTTTAAGGTAGTCTATTAGGTACATTTGGAAAAGAAACATAATCAATTATTATCTATCCTAACAAATCTTTTTAAATGTTAAAATTGAAATAATAAGTAATTTTTGCATACATTAATGCTAAATATAAAATAAATTTGGTTGATAAGTTACAAAATATACTATAAGGTTTCTAAATATTTAAAACGACGTGTATCTTAACGAGTCCACCTTAAAGGTATGATCGCATTTGGTTACTTTAAGTGCTCCATAACTTAACATCAGAAAACCGCTACTTACACAACAATACCAAGGCGTAACTGTTTACTGTATACGATACATTTAAGAATTAAGTATGATTCATGTGATAATTAAAAATATAATATTTTATTTAAACCCTCAAACGATATTGTGATAGTTTATTTGAAAGATATAGAAACTCTTTGAGAAAATATTAATCATATAATAATTGGATTTATTATAACCAAGGACTTAACTATTATTAATTACATGGATGAAAAGCAAAAATAAAAATAAAAATTACTATTTGATTTTCAACATTTTAATATCAATAGGAGTTTTTTTTTATTTCATACGAATTACTGTACCGTATATACAAATGTATTATATAATGCTTAAATTGAATAATATTACCTACTAATTGTGGATATTTAGTCATTTTAATATTTATACATTAAAATAAGATACAACATTTATCAAAATTTTAAGAGATTGAGTGAAATTTTAATATAAAATACGATGATGAATGTAAATGATTCGTTTTAAACTTGGTGATGTCAAAGTTATATGCGATTTATCTAAATCAGAGACATAATTCAAAAGCTTAAGGAATTTTTGGTAATTCTGAAGTATATTTTCCATCAAATATAAATATTACACAACGAAATTAATATATAGGCCACTTAATATATATGTAGGTAAGTTTGTTTAGTTTTAAATCGACATTTAAATACTAAGTGGTATATAATATTAAAATAATAGATTATTTTGTTATTGGTAACGATAACAACGAAAAATTAAATAGTTTGAAAAACTTAAACATTCTCAATTTTAACTAAATTATTATCTTTGAAACATTTAAGAAAGATATATTCAATGCTAAATATGTGTATATAGTTTTTCCGATTCATATTTATATGTTGTAATAACCAATAATATAAAAAATAAATTTGTTCTGACATCTTCAACAAATATCGTTAATGTACACACAAGTAAATAAAAAAACTTAACAAATTATATACTAAAAACTTCCTCGAGAAACACGCTACTGAGTGGTGATAACTGTTTGATAATCGGTTCAGTAGTTCCGTTTATCGCGAACAGACAGACAGACAGACGCGGCGAGGGACTTAGTTTTATAATATGTATTGATGTGAATAGTTGCTATATGTGTGAAGTGTAAGTCTTAAATCACTTTATAATTAAAATAATAAAACTTAAACAATATGTTACTTTGTATGAGAAACCTAAAGCTGTCTTGATTACATGATTTTATGACCAAAACACGGTTAGGTGAAAAAATTTGTAATAAATATAAATTGATGAATTCTGGCAATTCATACAAATGATTAATGACATCACGTTTATAACTTATACTTTCTTTATAAATCTGTTTCAATCTCGTTGTATTTTTAGGTAAAAATATTTTTTTATGCTAAATGACGTAGAGGTTTTTCACGATACATTTGTTCACTATAAGTAATTCGTTAAAGTTATGTTTGATTTAATTAGTACTCAATTGGAGACATCAGACACAGTTCAACCGTATCTGATGTAACATAATTATGAATTGCATTGTTGCGTAAATCTATACAAATAATGAAGCCATTAATACATTGGTGATGTTTTAAATAGCATCCTTTTCATCATTTCTTTCTTATGTTATTTATATTTAATGTTGATTCATTTGACTAAGAAAAAAATACTTTAAAAATTTTAGCACTTCCTGTATACCTACCTACATTATTTTTTCTCACCGGCTTAACTTTGTTGATTAATAACTTATTATTCTGTCCTCTTTACACTGTCTTGGAGCCCTTTCTAAGGTTTTGTAATTGTACAACATATTAATTGACTTATATATGTGTGTAGCCATAAAATAAAGATACTTCGTAATCAAAATAGCAAACAACATTCTGATATATGATATGTATATGGAAAACTTAACAATATTAACAAAAATAACATCAGCCATACCAATATTTAAAAAAGGAATAAAAAATGTACATGTTTTTTACATTGATAAAATTCTTGAAAGACCTATTAACGATGATAAAGGTGACTGCAGAAAAGATGACAGTTTTTTTTATCCGTCAGTCTGCTAGCTTAGAGCGAGACAATCCCGATCACCATTAACAAACTATTTTAATGAAAACGAATGCTTGTGCCATGTTTAAACCTCGTTATCAATTTCGGTATATACAGATTATAATATTTGTAACTAAACACTCACTTGCCTAAGCGACTGAAACATATAGACGTTTAAATTAGTTTTAAAGAACGTATTTATTGGCAAACGACGTTTATTATTTTCATGATTTAAATCTTTTTTTTTACATGCGTGTCTAACTTTGAAAAAGATTTGTCTATTCTGTCGTTATGTGAGAATTTTAGTATAATTTATACATTTGGATCTGATATTTATACATTTGGATATATTAATAAAAATCTATCAATTCATGCAACATGCCGACTGCAGTTAGAGAAATAAGAAAAACATATATTTCCTCAACATTTGTTTATTGGTGCGAAGTCACTTATTTCTCGTTACATAAGCTTGCAATGAAAGGTAGAATTACCAAAACCGCATTAAAATATAATAATATTACTAACTTAACATCAATGCAACCATTTAAATAATACTATTTAATAATGCCTTTTTTTATACCTTTAAAAAATTATTGTAAATATTTTTACGTCAACGTCGTAGTACTAGCCCTTACCTTACATAACATGTCCTAAAAATTGTCGAACTCAACGAATAGAACTACTCTTAACTCAATGTCTGCGACATCTCCTCTAAATTCATTACATACCTGAAGCTATGAAGGCTAGATTGAAACAAAATTCTTCTTGATATAAATATTATGCTGAATCTTACTGAAACACTCTGAAAACAGTAAAATATAGTAGACATAAATCTATCATGACGACAGATTTATAACTGTATGTATATTTCAAAAGCAGTAACTGTGAACACACTCGTTACTTATTCAATTCAAAGAAACATACACTAATACTATTCTACGAACCTGCGATAAATATTTAAAAAACTGGTACATGTTTAATTTTGACATAAGAACTTAAACACATATATACATATATATATATATATGTATATGTATGTGTGTGTGTGTGTAGATTTATGGATATGTTTTCATAAATTTCTTTTGTGCTTATAAATAAAAATTAAATTCTATGACTAATTTTTTTAACTCAAACCACGTTTATTGACAAGAAAAAGTTTATAAATGTAAATGCAAATAATGCATTATCCATTATTATAAGTTATATATAAAATATATATAAAACACAAATTGCGCTTTAAGCGATTCGAATCGTGCCATAAATTTGGCAGCCTAGACGTCATACACAGATGTCCTGAGATAATTCAGTGTGGTATTTCGCTTTAACATATTCATAGAAGTCGTAGACGCAAAGCGAAGTCATCAATCATTTGTAAATCACATTTCATAGCTTCAGGAACTAAGCTATCCATTCACTTTTGATACGTTTTTATTAATATATATATGAGATTTTGTCATAACATCAAAATTATATTAATTAATGATAAAACAAAAAAAATATCTCAGATATCAAAATTTTTATGACACGCTTATCGTAAATGAAATTTTACAATATAACTTATTAAAGTACGTATTTAAATCATTGAAAAATATTGTTTAATACTTCCTAACCAATGTTTAACCCGTGAATAAATGACGACACAAAATATTTAGTAACATTGAAGATATCGAACCATTCCCGACAGCAGTAGTATTCATTACTTATATTTATTCAAGGGTTAAAAGATAAAGATATATGTAAGGAAAAAAAATATATTAAATTAGGTACACGATTAAATTCTTGAACTTTTTGTGGTTAACACTATCTTTATTTTTTGTGACTTTCCGTAACAGATGCAACAACGAAAAACAAAGTTAATTCATATGGTAAAACAATTATTTTTGCTGTACAAGTTGAAGGCGCGTCTTATTAATGATATTATTTTTAGTATATATCTCAATGATTATATATTCAATAAAAAGAAGGCTAAGGCTAGGTCCTGATTCTAACCGATATTCCTAGGATGTGGTTTGCTTGTCACTAGAGAATTTTTTTCGTGCCCTCTCTAACATTGCTAGGAAAATATGTATAAATTTATCAATAACATCGGATAATCTTTGTCAGGCTATACAAACTTCTATCTTAATTGTTATGTTTTTCACTTTTG
This sequence comes from Danaus plexippus, assembly GCF_018135715.1. Taxonomy (NCBI): domain Eukaryota; kingdom Metazoa; phylum Arthropoda; class Insecta; order Lepidoptera; family Nymphalidae; genus Danaus; species Danaus plexippus. Next base: position 6,412,975 of record NW_026869849.1, on the reverse strand, counting down.
TTCGTATTTCCTTATATCTGTTAGAGCCTTTTTGGTATTCAGTCCTTACAAGTGTTAAGTTGTGATTCACACAAAGATGTTCATAATTTTCTTGTTAATTAGGACTAATAATATATTTAAATATATTAGTATAGCCTCACCTGACTACTATATCCGAACAACTCTACATTTGTACTCAATCAAAACCCCATAAGACCTGATTTGATATTGCTAGCCACTGAGTACGTCAAATCGTATCGATAAGCATATATATCTCCTTTACATGCAAAATTTAGGATTCCAAATGACTTTTTCTCTGACACGTGATCTGAAGTGTAAAGAAAAACCATTTTTTATTAATTTCATACAATCACAGCGTTTTTACAGTTTGGACTATCTATACCAAATTACCAAATTTACTAGTTGAAATTAAACCCAAACACTGACTTTGTTTCCGAGCTAAACTAATATAATTTAAGAGAAAATAAATTAAAAAAATATATCCTGGTTAGACGAAGATTGTATGTGAACAGTTATTTTAATTACTAAAAAATACTTGATTTAGGTTAAATATATTTAATTAATTTAAGATCTTAAATACACACTAAGTTTATAAATAGCATTTTCACCCATTTATATTATTCAAATACATAGGCATACCTATTATTGGGCTAAATGTTATATAACGTTTGTTATAAGTATCGTAGTTTTTTTTTCTGTTACACTTAATTGTACGTTTGTTATCTTCAAAGTTCTTCGTATAAAACTACATCTGTATAAAGTACTGGCACTACACGATGAGATCAGTTAGATTTATGTCGCAATGAATTTAGTAAAACCCATCCACTACAAACTAATAAAAACAAATTACAAATAGTAGTGGTTATCTCTATAAAACCGACGAGCATTCTACGAGTACTTTCACTGTTAGTTGCAACGTTAACTTTCAACTGATCAACGGCACTTATTCTTAAGATGGTGGTAATACGGATATTTCAATATAGATCATTTATAAATCCTTTAAAATTATTATTATTTAAGACGACAAAAACACATACTTATATATATATAGGAGATAAAGCTAGATTTTAAATCTTAAGTACTTAAAATTCATCAGCTCTACTATTATTACAAAGTATATCAACAACAAAACATAAAATTTTGTTTCTTACGTTCTACAGAACTTAATTAGAACGAATATTTAATGGGAATCTTATTTCTTCATTGCGTAAAATCTTAAGTTTCCATTAAGCTGAAACTTGTAAATTTATATCAAAACTTCAATATTGGAAGACGAAAAGTCCATCAACCTAGAAGATCATCAATAAACATAGTTTAAGTATTCTAAGTAAAGAGCAAGTCTCACAAACTCCCTGAAACTTAGAGCAAGTGACGTCAAATAGCACTTATAGGAAGATTTCAAAATTACATCCCCTAGAGTTATTATAATAGCTATCAAATACTTGGTTCATTTATTATAATTTTTTTGCAAATAACTATTAAATATTGAACATCATTCACATAACTAAGTCTTAATAACCGGATTTGGTTGTCTCCAATTTATTTAAACTTTTTTTTTCTTTTTATTAAACTGAACGACTATAAATAAAAATATAATACGTTCCTGGTATTTTTGTAACTCGATACTATGATTGATCTAAAAGCTGGCTGTCACTTTGACAGGGGACAGTTTGTTATAACTACAAAATAACAAGTTATAGGTAAACGTAGACATTAATGTATTGTTATATAACACCATCGACTGACCTCTACCTGTCTTTTGGCAGTATCATGAGTGTGACAAAATATATTTTAAGTTTATATTTTTCATGCTTTTTCATTATAAGACCATTTTCAGAACACAAAATATAAAGTACTAAAATATATATGTGTTATTATTATAATTATAAGATGAATCATATTCAATCAGTCTTTGCCTACACATTAAAAAAAACAAGTGAGGTCAATTAAAGCGACAAATAAGATAGATTAATTATCATTAAGAAAGCAGGTTCTATCAAAGGAGTTTTTAATTTAAAAATGAAAGTACAACTTTGAATTAAATGTCATTAATCTTCTCCTGATATCTTGACGGAGTGTTTTAAATTGTCGTTTTGTTAGTAGTAATATATTTTTAATGATACAGCTGTGATTTAATAACATTTACATATAGATCTTTTGGAAGTTACACATAAAGTGAAATCTGTATATCAGGATGTTTGATTTTTTTTTAAATATGTAATGTTTGTTAGTAAAAGATATGTTTTATTAAAAGTATATGTAAATGTAGACATATAATATTTTTTTCATATAACTCTATTTAATTTTTGTCCCACTGTTCTTGTTATTATTTACCATACTGTGAGCCTGACAATATTTTCCGTTTAAACACACAGCCAACAAAGATTTTATGAGAGTTTCATTATGAAAGATAGATCGAATCAGTTACAAGTATGCAGTGATTACTAGTAAATTGACAGTTTTCTTGTTTATTCATTATATAAAACGAGTACATGTAGCAATTCAACACACCTATATATCTACTGATTTAGTATACCAGACGAGTATGTATGAGATATGTGATTTACATACTCAGTAGCTATTAACCATAAGTAAAAACATAGGACGCAAAAACATTTTCTTTTTACGAAAAATACAAATCTTATATATCAAAGGTGTAAAATTTTCATTTAAATCTTCATTATTTGTTACTATAAGTGATAGTGTGTATTTGACCAACGTCTCAGCATAAATCTACCATACTTTACTACACAATTGAGACAAAAATCTAATAGTTTCATAACTCGGTTCACATAATTTCCTGAAGTTGCCAATCCGTGTGATCAGCGACAAATGTTTTTTAAGGACTAAGAAACACATTATTTTTATCGTGTTTAGATTATCTGCTGGCCGTCTATATTCTATAACACCGTCTAGTGTCATTCACCTTATGATATCAGAAAATGGTTTTGAGATAACGTACCTAAAGTGCATTATATGTTATATAAGAAAGACATCTAAGGGGGAAATATTTTTATGGATTTTATTCTATTCAAAACTTTTAATCATATTTTTTTTTTGTTTGAACAATTTTCCAATAGAAATTAAGTCCTTAACCTTTTTATAGTGACCAATAGGCTATGGTTTCAGACAAAACATATACAAAAGTATTTGCGTTCAACATAAAATAAATATTTTCATTACCAATAATATTTTTATAAAATAATTATATTAAGTGTTTTCATAAACGGAAACAAAACTTTAGGTTTTTGGTCTAAATGTTTTTTTCTGTTTCGTTCATAAAAAACAATGTTTGGGACATACAATTCAATATATTTTAATAATACCTACTGTTTTACTCATATCGAGTAGCTATTATATTAAAATTACGCAGAATTAAATTTACCTATAATAAATATTGAGGCCATTAAAAGAGTATAAGTATATAATTATAGGTCAAAATGGCGAGTAAAGTGTTTAAAATAAAATCGAGTTACACTGGTGCATCCATTTATCAGTTCAACCGAAAAAACTGAATAACGAACAGAAAATAGCGAACCGTCACGATTTCCAGCAATGATTTATGATGATGGTTTGGGTTGAATTGGAAGAAAGATTAATTTTATCCTTTAAAAACACTGGGAAAACTATACATTTAGAATAAAAAATAAATAGTTATAGAACGAAACATGAATATTATTAGAATAATGATAACAGTAGATCACCGCAGTAATTTTTTTTTTACTCTAAAATGACGAATGTCAATGTAAGACAATATTTGCTTATTACAATATTAAAAAAATTTATGTATCAAGTCTATTATTTTGAGTCAGTCAGTAGGCACTAATTAAAACGCCTCAGTAAATCGTCTGTTCCCTTTAACAAAGTCAATTACAGTTAATCCCAATTGACAATAAGACTTTCATTCACCGTCCCTCTAACTTGTACAAAAGTTACGAATGTAACAAGACAAAATTTTACAACAGAACTTGGGAAAGAAATTAAAGGGGATTAATTATTATTGTTTTGTCACAATAAGTAAGACCGATTTATAAAAAGATGAGTCTGTCCAAATGAGTTATTAAAAAATAAAATTTATAATTAATTTATTGAAACAATTATACTTTTACATTTTAATTTTGTTAATATTGTACAAAAAAAACTGTTTCTAACATGAAAATAATACAACTTATAACTTATTAACACTATTAAGTGCAGTGGCGTGCACACCATAGATGCAAATAACCACTGCATACCCTACCCATATAACAACTAAACCTATACTTTTTAATTCTTACTTACATACTTTTAATCATACATTACGAAATACAAATGTTTACAGACATTTAAAATGACATTTGATTCACGATTTGTGAAAAGTGCCATCTATAAAGTATATGAAACGAAAAATTATCGACCGGCCGCTGCTAACTGCTAGCGCCGCTATGCAGCCAGAGCGGCGGTATGCACAACCACTCTCTGCTTATTTTCCGTACAAAAATTCTCAAGGACGATCTACAAATCTCGTGTCGTATGCAGAAATGTTTGCATGCGTGTGTGCGAAAATCTATGTGTGAGTTGTATTCGAGAAGCACTGCATACTTTTTTTCGTTTAAAATGTCGTAGAAAGTCCGTTAATTGTCAAATGAAACGGGACTCTCTGATTGGTCGATAAACTGTTCATATATTTTTTTCGCCATTTTATTATAAATTATTATTGAATATTGTCATTTGTCTTTCTAAGCGCAAATGAATAAGTTTTAATTAGCTAATTAGTAAATAGTGAATTAATTTATTAACGAATGATGGAAAATCATAGCTGTCGCACTGTGCTGCTGATGTGTGTTTATCGAAATTATTATTATTCAAAATTGTCGTTTGATAATAAAATTAAAATAATAAGAAAGGGAATGTGTATGACCAGTTGAGACTGAACGAAAATAAAGGTAATGTTATTCTTTTAAATAAAACGTATTATGATAGTTTTAATTAGCTAGCAGGTTGTGTACACACAAATAAGTTATTTGTTTGTTGTTTTTATATGATAATAATAATAAGGATATTTGGATCTCCACTGGATTTTCCGATCTAAATAACTTTTATGAAGCGGTGATGAACAGATCGTAATCGTTTTAAGGTACTTTTGTGTCTCAGAGGTAATTGAGAGATACATTACATTCATTTGTACATTATGCACGAATATTATCAATATTTAAATGAAACTAATATTTTCGGATTACATACTCCCAACATTTCGATTACTTAGCAGCAACCGTGATCACTGCAGACATCTCGTCTGCATCACATAATGAGATCTAAGATTTTCGCGAGTTTTATTCATTTAAATGAAACTAAAATTTTTCGGATATACTACGCGGATTTTATTATTTTAAAAAACTACATAATCCCGACGTTTCGGTTACTTTTCAGCAATCGTGATCATGGGCAGACGAGATGTGAGTGTCTGTGACAGACAGTCGGGATTATGTAGTTTTTTAAAATAATAAAATCCGCTTAGTATATCCGAAAAATATTAGTTGCATTTAAATCTCGTCTGCATAATAATGATAAATTACGCGTAGTAATCCGAAAATATTAGTATCATTTAAATGAATACTTGCGAAAGACCTCATTATTATCAATGCTTTAGAAGAGGAAATGATGAAAAATTGTTATAAAATAATAACGTTATATTAGATAGTAAAAGGTTTAAAGTGAAAACTCTTTTTCTTATAAGCCCTTCATTCTTTGAAATTACTTTTTTTTGTGAATTTTTGATTTTTTGTTGTTTTACTTATAAAAAAATTAGTACTTTACTAGTAAATTACCTTAAAAGCGTTGAAGAAAAAAGAAATAGTGATTCCTGGGCATGTACTAAATAGCGCTAAACACGACAAATTACGCTGTCCGTTGTAAGCTGCGGACAGTATCTCAATACAGGTGATTAAATGGTGTTATTTAAGACCGAGAAATTAGCAGGAATGTGTAATACGAGCTTATTTCTAATAAGGAAAAATTCTAGTTCTTAAAAACTAGTTACTTGAGTAATTTAGCTATTCCCATGGTTGGTAGGTTCGGTTTATAACCTAATCTAATAAGGATTAACCCAAGGGACTTACTAAAAAGATTTTACTAACATTGAACCTTGTGATAAAGAAGACCCTTGAGCCATTAAAATGTACCAATGAAATACTTTCGGGTTAGAACCAACAGATTGAGGTAAGAAGGGCACAAAATTAGATAATTAATTAAGAGAGTAGCGAAGACATTTGTTACGTTTGGCATTGGGAACGTTTTTGTTAGTAACGAAACTACGAAAAATACATTTCTGAATGACATCAACCAACTTTTCTGTTCTTTAAAAACTAGACCATAAAATGATTTTACGATAAGAAAAAAATCTGTAAGCAACTTTAAAGATTCACTATTCCATGGAAGGAATCCTTAAGTGAAATTGCTTATACGTTATTTTAAAACTTCCTTTTTAATATAAAAGTTGATTCCAACCAGTAGTTAATGTTAACTTTGTCAAATATTATGCCAAATAAATATAGTAATTGTTCTTGAACAAAAAATATCTCTCAAAATATATATAAAGTGTATTGCTATATGTTTACAGATCATTTGTTTTTTTTTTTTTTACACATACTCTACAAGATTTTAATAATCTTTATTCATGTCAGGATTATAATTATAATCATTAAAAATCATTAAGATTTAATTTAAGTTCAATTTCGTTTTGGGTTTTGAATTCACAAATGCTATTTTAACCGAGACTTCGATCGTTAATTCTCATCAGAAGCATGAGAGTATAGTCCATTACCAGTAATTAATTATTGTTCCTGGCAATACTTATTAATGACATATTTTATAAAATAGATTTCATTACATCAATAATACTGAATTCCATGCTATTTATATATGTGTATATGTAAAAAAAAAACTCAATAAAACAGTCTCGCTCGAGCCGTTACAGCGATCGGACCTCTTCGAAGTAACGTCTACAAGGTTATCTTCAATAGACCGAGATCCTGACGGCAGTCGAGAAGAAACGACGTATTGGTGACATCAGTTATGCTGATATATATATATATAAAACTATAAGTATAGTAGGTGTATTATTTGGTGTATTTATTTCCAAACTTCTGTCTTCAATTTTGCCTTGTTACATTTGCAAGTTAGAGGGACGTGGAATAAGTCTTATTGTCAACTGGGATTCACTCTAATTGACTCTATTAAAGGGAACAGACGAATAACTGAGGCATTTTAATTAGTATGAATCTACGGACTGGTTAAAAATAATAGGCTTGAAAATCATACCGGGTTAAGGAAATAACTGAATAATTGGTAAATGTGTATTTTTAATTGAAATAATACAATAATATTACAAAATACAGTTAAGATATTTATTGATATGTCTTACTATCTACTATTACAAAATCGAAAGATACTAAGCTCTTTTTAAATATATTACGAATAATCTACTTTGTTACGTCTGCAGTATTTCGGCTGATAATAAAAGGTTGTTCCTATTTGTTAATACACTTCAAAAATAATATTCAATGTAAGAGAAATGTCTCATCTGGGCACATATTCTTCAAAATGAGAAAACTTGCTGCAACGAGGGACTGTAATTCTATTTGTATTATATTTAGGAAATAAACTTACTTGTACTGGGCTGAATAGGCTTTATTTGAAATCACAGCCAATTGTTTGACATAAAACGGTAAACTACTTTATAACTTATGGAATAACAGAAACATTAATACAAAATTATTCGAACAAAAAAATGATTAAAGGTTTTGAATAGAATAATATCCATAAAAAATATTTCCTCCTTAGATACCTTTCTTATATAACATATAATGCACTTTACGTTATCTCAAAACCATTTTCTGATATCATAAGGTGAATGACACTAGACGATGTTATAGAATATAGACGGCCAGCAGATAATCTAAATACGATAAAAATAATGTGTTTCTTAGTCCTTCCAAAACATTTGACGCTGACCACACGGATTGGCAACTTCAGAAAATTATGTGAACTGAGTTATGAAACTATTAGATTTTTGTCTCAATTGTGTGGAAAAATATATTAAATTTACTCTTAAGATGATGTCCAAATAGTAGTAGTCTAACAATTTATTGAGTTTTAAATACGAATTATATGAATTTAATAAAAGATATGAAATTTGAGTTGTCTTAAAGAGGAAATTTTTTGCGTCCTGTCATTACGTATGATTCGAAAATCACATCGATACTTTTAAAACTTGTTCTTTTTCTACAAAACCTATATCGATATAAAATAAATAATAACTCTTACAAATATTTCTATAGTGCATTAATTGTGAGCTAATTAGCTGTATTGCTGGTTGACAACATGAATCACTAATTTCTTAGACAAGGAAACATCTAAAGATTAAATTTTCATAACATAATCACCATACTATTGTGATTTATAAGAATATTTTTTTTAAAATGGATAACTTATAAAATACTACGTGAAATTTAAAGTGCGGTAAATAAGATTAAAACTTTGGGGCGAAAATGAAATAAAAGCAATTTCACGAAATTACGCTTTGTATATAAAAATAACATAGTTTACGAGTATATCTTTACATTTCTTTTCTTTGGTAAAAAATATATTTTATAAACCAATGCATTCCGATCCGTCGCGTCGGTCTGTGTGGACATCGGAGTTATTATAGTTTTAAATTTCAAATGGATAGTGCTTGATTGCTACCTAATTTAGGAGGCTAAAATGGAACCGTCGAACCGTCGGAGATGTCGAACACACTACTTCAGAAATAGTCTATTCACACTAGCCTCGAGAACACCTAAATTATATTTTGAAGGAAACACATTCGCAAGTAAACTGTCCTAATCCTTTACTGCGCGCATGAGGAAGGAAAAAGCGTGTCGCTTCGTCTGAACGCTAAAAAGTTCTACCAAGAGAGGACGGATGCCAAAATTGCGTCTATATTTATTCGATCACCGATAAGGCTTTTTGCACGATCCTCCACGGAGCCTAAACCAGTAAGGTGGCATTTGATAGCAACTGCCGTTGTATTTTGGTGGCGCTAAATTTTACAAACATAGAATCACCACCTTTGGACACACAAATGATTTGTAATCTGCATAGGCAAAAACACTCTTTAATAAGTGATAGTTAATTTTCAGCAAAACTGGAGACGACAGTCCTCCGAGGTACCTTTGCGTTAATCGCCATTGGAGAGGTAATTGAAATCGAACGATGATCGGCAGGGTCTGCATTTCTGACTATCCTAGATATAAGTACGACTATGGCAAACTTCCAAGATTTGGCTCTATGTACCACTTATTACCGAGAAATCCATGGCCATCCGGTCCACTATTATTGTCAACGTCAAGACTTCGCAAAGTTCTCTTTTTTAAAATTTAAAAAGTGTAAATTCTTTAGAGTTCAAAAGTGTGATTACAACATTTTATCCATTATTTAGAACCTCGTTTGCAGAGCTGTATGTATTTTGGTTGAGTTATAAGAAATATGTGTCTTATTTAAAAATAATTTTGTTATGAATTAACAATTTAGATTTCGAATTGGTATTTTAAAATAAACGCATTGTAATTTTTACTTCAGTTTATCTTAGTGAGAACTAATTCTAAATTTTTAGTTCTCAAAATTACTTATGCCAATAGGCATTCCGCAACATAGAATCTCTAGCTGTTACAGTGGCAATGACAACCGCGACAACTTTAGAATGTCAAAACATGTCAGTACGAACTTTGACACATTTACATATTACAGGTGTTAGTTATAACTTAGAAATAAATTAAATATTATTTGGAGTTATTCAGTTATTATTAAGAGTACATATTGAAAAATAATAAATATATTTTTGTAACTTATGATGGCAGAAAGCAATAAATCTTTACGGATTGATTGGTTCGATGGTACAGTTATTGAGGAGACAAGACCAAATACTTCTTTCAGAGATGAAATTTCTACACCGCCTCCAACTAAAACTCAAGAAATAGAAAAGAAACACATAGGCTTTAAACGTCTGCTCGACATCTCATATTTAAAGCCTCCTATTTTAAATTTAGAACTTTCTAATCGACCAGGGTTTTGGCTTCTTTTCAATTCCGAAATAAAAGATGATTTTCTTGTTTTAATTACAAAAGTGATAGCGACAGTTTACAATTCAATAGAGGTGACTGACAAAACAAAAATTGTTAACTTATTGAGAAATAAATTTGAAAAATCGGACTTCTTGATTAAGTTGAAGAATTATTTAAATGGATTACCAAGTGTTAGATTGGTCGACAAAAGAATGAATATGCAGTTTTGGAACGACGTAGAGGGATTTTACTTTCAAGTGTATGAACTGTGTAAGGCTATGTTTAATTTTGGTGTGAACGGGAAGACTTTACAAGAGCTATATGATTTGTTGGAAGTAACAGAGCTGAGTGCCTTAGGAGTGCAGGAAGTACATATGGAACCTATTGGTGAAAAATTTTATGAACAAGTTAATGATATAAAAATGGATATATCAAAATCAATCAATAATGTATGTATTATTTAAATATCAGAAGAAACGCTGTTCATTGTTTTTTTTTTTCATTGTAATAGCAACAACAAGAACCGTTTTATATAAAATAATTTTATTACATTTCCAGAATACCAAACAACCTACTGAGAAACCGATAAGCAGTGATCCTCGTAATTTCAGAAACTTAAACATATTTCCATCCAAAGATGACTTACTTGATATAAGTAATGTTAAAATTGTACCTCATATTGTGAATGGTGCATATCCCTCCCTCGAACATTATTTGGATTTACAATTTAAACTGTTGAGAGAAGATTGTTTTGGTCCACTGAGAGAAGGCATAAGTTGGTAAACATTATTACTTAAAAAATAAATATATTGATAAAACTTAGTTCAATTAATTTGCAATATGTATGTTCTTAAACTAATATGTGATTTTAATTTTTAGATAAATATCTAGCAAATCCTTTGAAAAGAAAATATGAAAATATAAGGTAAAAATTTTAATTATTTTATTATCTGTTACATAATTGCTTTATAATTAATGTTTCTATTTCGACCAATATGGATTACTTCATAAATATAATTTTGTGTAATATAAATTAAACTTTAAGTATGAGATTAAATTAGTAATGATATGGCTTCGGTGTTGCATTTCACAGTGCTTTTGAAAAACCCTTAATTATTGAATCACTGAGAAGGAAGCAATATGTTTAAACGCAAATAAGTTTTTCAGATGATATTTGTTTTTAGTATTTTATATCTTCATGATAATGATGTTTGGATTCCTTTACAGCAACAGTAATCTCAGTAATGGAAGTATCTGATAAACTTAGTTCCGATTAAATGTGATACAAGCGAGAATCTTAGATATAAAACAGTAATTCTATTTTCAAATTTAATTTGTCGAAATAAAAATATATATAACTTCGTTTTTTTTTTTATTAATTTAGAATTCTGTAAATCTAAATTTCGTTACAGAGTATATCCAAAAGTTCGTGTAATCCGCGCGTATGTGAGCAACAATAAAGTTGGTCATTTAGTGGATATAGCGTGGGGTGAGAGAGCATCAAACATTTCCGTAGACTACAGGAAATGTGCTCACAACAAACGACTGATGTATGGAAGCTTAGTATTATTCACCTGTGATAGTTTCCAGAACATTCTGTGCGCTTCTGTATTGGATTCTAGTTTGGATCTCTTGAGATCTGGATGTGTAAGTATTGAGTCACATGAAATATCCCTACTAGTATTATAAATGCGAAAGTCATGTGTGTATGTTTGTTTATTACGTTTACACGACTTAACCACCGAACCGATTTGGATGAATTTTGATATGGAGACATATGGGACCCTGGAAAAGGAAATAAGCTACCTCTTATTCCGATCGCGAAATTAAGCGATGTGGAACAATTTGCTTTTTAGCTAGTAGTTCATAAATGAATTGTTTTACAAGATGTAGCAAAGGATTTTTTATAAGATAAAACTAGGAACCAGCCCCTGCTTCGCACGGACTCCTTACAAGAAATATAAAGCAGCGTATTTAATTTTGATAATTATTTAACTTATCTTATGATAACTTTCAAATGGTACGCCCGATTTGAATGATTTGAAAAGTAATTTAGAGATACCGATGTAGGCTTGAAAACGAAGTTATTTGTTTTGATAAGACTTAATACCGTATTTATGTAAATAGCTTTTCAATAAACGTTTTAGAAATGCCAATTTTTAAAAGTTGTAAAATAGATATAGTATGTTATCCATAAGGTATAGGCATAGCCACCGCCGACCGCGGACTTTTCTGTAGACTTATATAAGACTAGTTTTTGCCCGCGACTTCCTCCGTGCAAATTTCAGAATTAGTTATATATAGCTTTTACCCGTGACTTCGTCCGCATTGGATAGTTTTTTTGTATAGTAGTATGAAAAAACCTGAGCCGTACATTTTTGTACGTATGTTTGAATTGTGCCGAGATGGGATGAGGCCATACTAAGTGTGATTGTCATAGTTTAGGTTAATACATTTTAAGAAGAAGATATGTTACTGCAATACATTTTTATATACGATGTGTTTTGTTTTTCCTTCCTTGGCCAGAAAAGTAATTTTTCCCATGGGTATGCGTTGTTTTCCCGCAGTCAAAAGTAACTCATGTCATTTCTTAAGCCTCAAACTATCTCCTTACCAAATTTCATTTAAATCTGTTCAGTAGTTTAGGCGTAAAAGCGATCGGCCCACCTGAATTTTCCCATGGGAATGCGTCATTTTCCCGGGGTAAAAAGTAGCCTAGTCCTTTCTCGGGTATCAAAATATTTCCATACCAAATTTAATTTTATTATATCTCAAAGAAATTAGGCAGCGTTTTCGTTAAAAGCTCTCATACGGCTCATGTTTTCCCGAAATATTCTACAAATATCTTTTATGTACACACAAGTGAATACAAAAACTTGACAAATTTTATACTAAAACCTTCCTCGAGAATCACGCTATCGAGTAGTGATAACTGTTTGATAATCGGTGCAGTAGTTTTTCCGTTTATCCCGAACAGACAGACAGACTACTACTACTACTTTGTTTTATAATGTGTATTGATATTTATTTGCCATTACAGATTGCTGTATCCTTTCAAAATCCAATACCGAGCAGTGTGTATTCTGAAAAGTTTCTTATGGTTGAAAGTGAAGTATTCTTCGAGCCATATCACAGAGTGCTAAAAGTATTGCAGGAATACCATGACGTTATACCCATGAAGAAATATATTATTGATGTACAGGTTAGTCTTAGAATATTTAAATTTTAATGAGATTTCAATTATAATTAATAAATCAATTGTTGAGGAACTTCATTTACAGCCAGAATCAAAACCACCGGCTTACCTGACAGGAAACACCACTTATACTATCAGAGATCACGAATCACGAGAGATTACTTTTCCAGTAGTTAATACAGATCAATGGCCGACACCGGAAGCCTTTGGGCTCGATCAATCACAGTTAAACGCCTTTAAATTCGCATTGACAAGAGAATTTGCTGTCATACAAGGCCCGCCTGGTACTGGGAAAACGTTCTTAGGTGTCAAAATCGCTTCTACCCTCCTCAACAATCTGTCTTTCCAGAACAACCCAATGCTAATAATTTGCTACACGAATCACGCCCTTGATCAATTTCTAGAAGCCATTCTCGGTATTACCAAGAACATTGTTAGATTGGGAAGTCAGAGCAAAAGTAAATTGTTAGAACCGTACAATATAAATAATGTTAGATTGAAAACGAAATCGAAATATTCCTATCTGTTTTCTAAGAAACGGACTGAAATTGAGGTTATATTCAAAAAAATGACAGATTTGCAAACAGTGATCGAGAAGTGTGAGAGAGAAGTGCTCTGCTACAAAACTATTAAGAAACATCTTAAAATTGGTGACGTACTACATGAACTGAACGCGTGCGATGAAGACGCGGTCTTAGATTGGCTGTTTGAAGCAAATAACTCGAAGGAACGTACAGACGACTGGGAGAAGTTTCTAGAATACGATGACGGGATAGAGACGTGTTTCTCAGAAGAATATGCATTGAGACAAATAAGCACTATGAACGACAGTAAGAAGTGTTTGATCGAAAATACGGATCAAATCAAGGGGGATAACGCTATTGAGAAATTTCAAAAACTTATAACCAAAATGAAAAATAGATTAGAAACTTTTAAGGTGACGATATTAACAATTACATATTAGTCTTTATTAATTGTTGTAATGGTTACGTTTTCTTTATAGAACTACATCGTTTGTGCGGGTCTGTATCAAAACCTGGATGTTCCGAGTGTCAATGATCTATATGAACTCGGCCAAGATGACAGATGGAAGTTGTACTTCAAAGCTGTTGAAGGAGTTAAACGTGAACTAACCGAGAAGATGAACCGTTTGATAGTAAGTTGACACCAAAATAATACATCCATATAACAATTATTATTAAATAAGACTGATTTGAATGACATCTAAGAGTTCAGCGAGTATTCACTTAAATAAAACTAATATATTCCTGATTTACTAAGCGTTTTTTATTACTTAACTTCGTACTTTCAAAGTTTCGATTAGTTATCAGCAACCGTGACCACGGGCAGACGAGATGAGAACCTCATGATTCTACTGAAATAATTAAAGCAATGCTATTAATTAATTGACAAGAAAAAATTAATCCATTATTTAGAACTCAAACTGTATAGTTGTAGTCAGTTACAATGTATTTAATTTTTATTCATAGCATACATACATGCTACTGAACCTGTATGGGTGTTATTTTTTTATGTCTGTAATTAAAGTTTTGGAAAAATAATGAAAAGGCTAAACAAAAATATATTTTATTCTATATTTAAAGTATTATTGATCTTAAGACAGAGCACAGCGCATGTAGTGAAGAGCTATCTGAAGTCAGCAACCTCATTGATGAAGAGGTCCTGGGATGTGCGAGGGTTGTGGGAATTACCACCAGTGGAGCAGCCAGCAGACATCGGCTCATGGATAAACTGGGTTGTAGTGTAGGTAAGTGTTAAATTTATATATATTCTTGTAAGCAAAAGCAAAAATTTTTCTTTTAATAATAATATTAAACAGAAAACACAATTTTATTATTAATTAATTTCACAAAATAAAAACATTTTATATAACACAAATGGAAGTTTCAAGACATAAGAGAATTCCGATCTCCTTTGACAATGCTTATATGTGGTTCACCACTTTCCTGCCCTCAGATATTCCTACAATATGTACAATGTAACTTTAAGGTCTATGATAAAATGAATGTCCTTTGTCAATTCCAGTTATTGTTGAAGAAGCAGCTGAAGTATTGGAGGCACATATTGTTGCTTCACTTACACACAAGTGTGAACATCTTATACTGATCGGTAACTTTTGTTGAAAAAATAATAATAAAAAAAATAATAAATGAATATACTAGAAAATCTTTACAAATATGGTATTTCTTATCTTTACAAATATTAAAAGTCTTATTTCATATAAATGCATCACATGCATATGCATATAAATACTTAATACATCTATATATATGTTTATGATACCACTTGTTCAATGTTTTTAATTTGCATTTAATAACTTAAATAATTTTCACAAATGTAGAACCTCCTTTATATCTACAAAGTGAAAAATATTTCTTTATAGTAACACTGAAAGTAATACTTTATTATGTTTGGGTAAATGGCAGTCATGATAATGAAACTAGATTTTGTCTTTATATTTCCCCTAAAACAGTATAATGCTTCCTTGATGATTGACTCATGACTCATTAATATTTACAATGGAGTATTTCATCACAAACAAATTAGTAGTTATATATAGAAGAACAGCATATAAAAATATATATATTTTATATATCTGCATCTGGAGTAATATATTATTATATAAAACAATATATAATTACAGGAGACCACAAACAACTGAGACCATCAACAGCCCATTATGTGTTAGCAAAGAAATACAATCTAGAAATATCTCTGTTTGAAAGAATGATAAGAAATGAGATACACTCTATCACTCTAACAACTCAGAGGCGAATGAGAAGTAACTTCGTTGAACTCTTGGTTCCTGTGATATACGATAAATTGGATAGTTTTAATGTAGATTATCCAAAGGTTAAGGGAATGAAGGATAATTTGTACTTTTATAATCACAGTGCCTGGGAAGATACTGAGGTATGTATGTACATATAAATATAATATGTACAGATTTTAAGAAATTAAAAAAAATATATATGGCACATTCTTATTTAAAACTTGTTACATTATATTCTGCTTAAATATTTTCATTTACACTGTAGTTCATTTGTTTATTGTCAAAGGACACAGGTTGAAATCTATAACAAATTTAATTTTCAATCATTCAGGGTCTAGAAGACAGTTGGAGTCATAAAAATTCTTTTGAAGCGAAGTGGTGTGTTTCACTCGCTAACTACTTGAAACTAATGAAATATGACAGTGCGGACATCACCATACTCACAACATATACCGGACAAGTGACTCTGATTAAGGAGGTGGGATTAGAATTATAAATATAAAACTACCCTGATTTTATTTCAATGACATAAAAATTGACAATTTGACAGATGGCGTCAAAATATCATCTCCTAAGCAACGTCAAAGTGGTAGTTGTAGACAACTATCAAGGCGAGGAGAGCAGGATAGTTATACTGTCATTAGTAAGGAGCAACAGAGACGGAGATATAGGATTCCTCAATGCCAGGAATAGGATATGTGTGGCGTTATCTAGAGCCAAGGAAGGTATGCATAAGATTTGTTTTTACACAAGGCAGGAAACACTACAGCAATGAAAGATATAGGAACTCATGAGTGTGTGTGTGTGTGTGTGTGTGTGTGTGTGTGTGTGTGCATGTGTACAGTGTCATTCATTTTAATCAAGATTTAATGCTATTATGCAAAGATGTTTTAAATATGATATGATATTTAGACCTAACATTTTATAAAAAAAATAATACTTTTATTTACTCCAGTTAGTTATTGGATGTTTCTATGATATTTAAGTAATGGTTTTAATTTAATGAATATATATATTGCGAGATTTATTTTATTTCGAACTGTTAAAAAAATTATATTATATGAGATTATTATTAGACATGTCACATATTTATGTTTCAACTACATATTTGTAATATTTGTAAGCAATCTTATTATTTAATATAATTTCCAGGTTTCTACATCTTCGGTAACATGAAAGTTCTAGAAAAAGCTAGTCCGACATGGCGTCAAATACACGAGAAATTGAAAATACAGAAAGCTATAGGAAACAAAATCACAGTTATGTGTGACATTCATGGAAAAACACTCGATGTAATAATAATTTTTGTGAAAAATTTTTTTACTTTTTTTTTAAATACCTACCTACTGTTGTGAAATATTTAATAAAAAAATTTTGGAAAAAAAAAAAAACAGTAGAATTGTATTAAAAATTGTTGCCATGAAACAAAATCAAATTACTACAAATCTATGATATGAGTAATGCTTCAGAATCTACTTTTTTACTATCTCCTTTAAAAGTTGTTCTGTTGTCTGTTACAGATAAGATCTACGGCGGATATGGATAACTGCTTGGACGTTTGCTGTCTGAGAAACTGCAGAGAATGAATTAGTAATAAACCTATGTACCGATAAATACTTCAAAGAAATTTTCCCCTCATCAATAGCTTAAGAAAAAATCACCTACCCTTTTTGTTTCATATCAAATTACTTTATAAAACGAGTCCAGATAATTTATCTGTTTGATAATTGCTTTTTTAAAATATCCTATAACTTAATTATAACATTTATAACAAATTTACATCAACTGCTATTTACAAATACCAATTTGTTATATATTAGATATATATATATATATATATATCGGCGCTATCAGCATTAATGACGGATGCAATATGAAAATTAGTTGAGACTGTCATCGGTTATTATAAAAACTTATTGGTTAACATAATTATTGTTAAAAGTAAAACGAAATCAAAGAGAATAGAACTATGATTGAATTCTGGTATAAATATGACGTCTGGACGCACGACAGCGGACTGCAGAGTTCAGCGAGTGCGGAGCATAAAGAATGTGATTATGAAGAACCTTCGAGAAATACAAGAACATTTAGAAGAATTGAAGTTTCGTTTTAAAATATCTGGAACGTACTGAAACAAGTGACATTGGTGTCACAAGCGAGGCTGGCGTCTCTCTCTCTTTAAGTTACGAATTTGTATTAAATCAGATATATATTATATATATATAATGTTATATATATATATATATATTAATATTATAACGAATATTAATGCAGTTTTCCCTATTTATATTTTAGATTTTTCAGTAACAAGAATAAATACCTTAATTTAACGTAAATAGCAGTATTTCAGCCATTTCGTGTGCATACAAATACATATATTTGACAATTAAATTGAAGCTGAATAATTAGTATTGTATTGTTAATAGAAGCTGACATTCGGTAAGCCGAATAATTAGTATTTTAATATAAAGGTGAATTTGCTAGAATCTAAACTTCCAATATGTTCATAAGAAAAAAAAGAAAGTTGCTCTTATAAAAATAAGGCCTTAGGACTTAAAACCTATTTTCATTTTTATAAAAATTACCTACTAAATATAAATCGGAAATAAAGTGATTATTATTAATTACAGTCAATACACAACTTTTATTACTAGTTCATTATAACTACTCCACAAAATTAAGCTGAGTATCTGAATTCTGGCTTCAAACCTACTCAACTGCAATCCTTTAAATGTTACGATGAAATGAAAAAAAAAAACATTTAAACGTCAAATTGAAATTCTGTTTAAAGTTAATTGTAGTCTTACAAACTTGGCGACGAAGTCACTGTGGAGTAAAGAATCCGTTATATGAGACAATGAAAATGACGCACCACGGACGTAATCCAAAAACAAGTTGTACCTGAATGTAATAGCGAAAAAAGTTGCTCTGTGGAATTTTTTATGGTTGCTTGATTTTACTATAAATATACTTGGCACATAACCACACTATGGAGTGGCGTGGCTCAAAGTTCAACAATGAAATTATCAAGAGCATTCATTACACGAAAGGTATATGATGTCATGCGATAAGAGCAAAATTATATAAAAGTATATTGATAAACTACCGTTAGAACATTAATCCTCTAGTACAAAACTCATGTTATTAGTAAAATATTATTTAAAAATAGACATCGTTTTATTTTAATATTCTACAAAGTAAACCAAGTTCCCGTAATTTCATCAGTAATTAGCATGACCTTATTCAATACGTATTTCATTGTCGATTGCGTCACTGTCACCTTTGACATTTAACAAAGGAACTCAAATTTCCAAACGTATATTTTAAATATTTTTTTAGGTCACCGATGAAAGCGATTTTGTAAAGTTGAAATTAACTTGGAGAAGCAGATATTTAAAAAAAAGTACAATATATATATATATATATATATATATATATATATATATATATATATATATATAGCCAACTACGCTGGCGAACCCCTCAGTAGGTATATTAAATATATTTAAGTGAAACAAGAAAATTTGCTTAAAATCTTTATTGCAATATTGTAAAAACACAATATTTAGCTAAAATCACTGGAATGACTAATGAGCTATAGTCACGACATTAAGAAAAATATACCTACATAAAATTTCTCTTTTGCATATATATATAACATAATTTAGACAATAAGAATTACGCATGAGTTAATTAGTATAATGTTTAAGTTTTTCAACAATATTTAAAATGCATAAAAACGAAGGGCAATCGAAAGCAAATACCATCTGTATAATCATGAATATTTAACAAAAAGAAACTTCCGACAATATTTGCATACACATATATACATATATATGATAAAAAAATATTATAAATAAAATAATTATTTATATTTCCCTGTAGAAAAACTATTTTATTGTATCAATAAATTAACTAACACACTAAATTGCCTACGTGTGTAATCACTTTATCATAAATAAGCTATGTAATGCACCAGCTGCGACTCGTAAAGCAAACGTTATACCCAACAAAATAACACCCGTTGCTTTCAAAAAGCATTAATATAAACTAGCACCGAATTTATAAATACATTGTGCTAAAAGCATTCATCACAAACATATCACATTATTTATAATTATCTAATAAATTAATATATCCCTAGGAAACTTTCTATAATATTTACTATATTTTCTGGTGAGTTCAGTTGTACGTGATGCGTGCCTTCAACTTCTACATATGTGACTTCAGCGTTCTTCTTTAATCTGTTCACAACATCCAAGTAATAATCTAAACGTTCCCACTTCTGTCCCGGTATTGCCCGTATATTCAAAACTTTACAAGTAACTTTGCTAGCGTATTCCAGGGCTGTCTCCAGCGACATCATCGCTAGACCGGATACTTTTAACCTCGGGTCTCTCTTGAAGTGGTAACCTTTCTTCTTCATATGTGAAGGGGTCGGGGCCATGCCCCTCTTCATTAATATTTTACAATTCTCTCTCGACACCGACCCTTTATAAGCGTCACAAACTATATCAATCATCTCCTCATAATCGTAACACGGTATTTTGTCTTCTGACAAATTTTCGTAATCAAGATTCTTATCTATCGCATTGCCAGTGGAATTCACCATGTGTTCTGGTGCTCGGACAGCCGGACTGGCTATATCAATGCAAATGATTTTGTCGACGTCATCAGGAAACGAGGCTGCGTACATGAAACTCAAAGCACCTCCCAACGAATGACCCATAAGTGAAATTTTACTCCACTTAAAATATCTAACTATCCGTCGCAAAAGGACTATACCGTCCCAGAAAATGTAATAAAGCATCCCCGTAGGATAATGGGACGATAAGCCATGACCTGGTAAATCCAGACATAGGACGGAAGTGTTGGGTGGTAGGAGTGGTATCAAATTGTCCCAAGTACCAGCATTGTCTTGCCACCCGTGTATAGCTATAAGGGGTTGCTTGGTACGAGGGCCCCACCACCGACCAGCGACATGACCCCACGGAACTGGGATCTTGATTTCTTCCACCGAAAACCCAGCAGGAAGAGCTGAAACAAATTATACAATTAAGTCTAAATCGGGTTTGTATTTAAGTATAAACCATCAAAATTTGTATGCAGAAAATTTCCACATTATCCATATTATAGGTAAATAGTAAAAATATATATGTATATAAATTGTATTGCAATACAAATATTAATTTAAATAATTGAATTTAAATCAGTTTCATAATATATGTATGACTTGAAATTTCATATTAACTTAAGTGTTTTTATTATTTGATATTCTTTGCAATCTGTTCAATCAAACTGCTTATACAAAAATAAAATACCCAAAATATAGAAAAAATAAAGGTCAGATCAAAAGATGAACTTCATTCTGACAAATCATTTTGCTTTGGTTAACAAATAGATTTTTTTTTTATGCTATGGCATCACTAGCACTGGCATTGTGGAATATTTTGCAAATGTGAACATTTTTATTTGTTGAACGAATTATAATCTTCAGTACTGTGTGAAGTAAACACAAAGGAGTTTGTCAAATGGAATAAAGATGTTTAAAAGAAACTGTTGTGCAATTGAAACAGTTTATATATCTATTTAGACAAAACACAATCATACTAGCTGCTTTCGACAAGTTATGATGAGTTATAAAGGTTTCGTCCAACCCGTAAAAAAATTTACATTCGCAAAATATTCCACATAAAAGATATATATATATAATGATTACAAAATCTGTTATAATATATACATAGAAAATTGTTAAAAAGAGATTTGAAAACATAAATTTCCATAAATGTTGCTATATAATCTTAATTAAAAAGTACTAACATTTCCATGATAATCCTTATCTTTATTATAAGGAGATAATAATCATCTTTGTGATAGAAAGGTTAATGATGTTACTATTTCAATAGACAATCATCAGTAAGAAGTTTATATAATGTATAGATTTTCATGTAGTATAAGTGTTCTAAAGACAAGGTTCCAAATTTAAAAAAAGGTATAAATTTCAGCATGTAAAATACCATCTAAATAAATGAGATTTGAATGTGCTTAATTATAGTTTTACTGAAAAAAAAACTTGTCCAATTATTAATCTTTGAAAAATATATTTGATGAGGCCATAAAAACTGTTAAAATTAAAAATAAACAAACTAACAGCTAATTAAAAATAAACTACTAATTTGGAATGTGTAATTTTTATACGATTCTTCCTTGTTTAGTCATTTTCGCGCTCACATATTGTAAAATATTCTGTGATATTAAAATGAATTGGAAGGATAACGAAAATTAAATTGTTCTTATTGCATTCCTGATTATTAAAAAAATAATAGGGATACAATCATAATAACTGCTTAAAACGAACACAAAGTGTATAATATTTTTTTGCAGATGAGAAAACTTTTACAATTGAACAATATTGTAACAAATAAAATTACCGTATTTATGCTGAGAGCTCTAGAAAAGTTTCTCAATTAGGCGACAGATTGATGGGTCTTTATCTATGTAGAATTGACTGAGCCATATTTTTATGAAAAAAGAATTTAACTGATTGCAAAAAATTCACGATACCATTCTTAAGAAGGTAGTGAAGCCTCTTTACGATTTACGTACGATTATGACTTATAGTCAGTTTTAGAACGTAAGTTTTGTTCTAAACGCCCCAATAATTTTGGAACTCTAAAACCGTCCATATGATTGGCTGTGATGAATTTTAATACATAGCCTCAATATTTAAGGAGATATTTAGCTTTTAATAACATTTGTACAGTTTCAATGGTATTATAATAATGTGTTTAACTGGCACACTGTAATATTGTTTTTATAATGTTGCATACAATTAAAAATTATTATTCTTTTACATACAATTAAAAATTATTCTTACAATATGTATGGCAACACCAAGTATATAGCAAAATAATCTCAAAAAACTTAGTTTTTATTAACTAATTTAGTGTTTAGCCACAAAAATAAGCACTATTTCAAATTTTGAAAGTTATTTCTTTCTATCATGCGACATTTATATGATCATTTTCATATTATTCTAAATGGGTTTTGAAGAATTCAATTATATGAATTTCTCGGCATGGACAGACAAGATGAAAAATTGATGATTGATCACAGGCAGATGAAATGATGAATGACTTTTTCATCTCAACAGCCCGTGATAGCTGTTGCTGCAAACCAAAATGTTGGATGTTTGTAGTTTTAAAATACTAAAAAAACATGTAATATATCCGAAAATGTTGGCTTTATTTAAGTACAAAATAATTCATTAATTTACATTAAAAATAACACCCAGCAATATAGTTTGATAATATATAATTTAATAGTTTGCCATAACCAAATAGATTGAAATATTTATGAAATATTTATAAATGAACTGTAAGAAATGCTATTAAAAGCCAATTCATGGTATTGTAGAAGATAATAAAAACAGATTTTACAATTTATTACAAAAAGTAATACAAATAACATTGAAAAAAAAATTATCAACAAGATGATTGAGGACAAAGTCCAGATATGACAAACATGTGCCCATTTTGTTTAGTGACAATTTATTTTTTTTACAAAAACCTGCATTTATATTGTGGAAAAAGAAAACTTTTTTTATAATTTGAAATTCAATTACATATTTTAGTTAACCTACAAATGACATTTTTTCAAAATGTCAGTATGTCATGAATTCAATGACTTTACATAAAAAAAATCATAAACATGTTAAATTGATAGAATAATTCACTATAATATTGTAATTCATTTGTAAAAAGATAGTTAAGTTGGCTATTATAAACTAACCTTAAAATACCTATAAATATTTCTGATTTTGACAACTTTGTAGTAAATGTTAGCATGTATAAAAATTCTATAAAAGTAACATAATGGCAAAGGTCATAAATTATTCTGTCTTTTTAATAAATTAATAGTAACTAATAAAACATAGTTCTAAGGTTTTTATTTTTTTTTATGAACATTAATGATTAATTGAATTAAAATGATACTAATTAGAAATATGAATCAACTGCACTATTTATATCATACAAGGAAAAAAAGGTGATGTTTATATGAAGTTCATTGACTCAGTGCTTAATATAATTATTTAAGTATTTATTCGTGAATATTATCACTCATTGGATGGTAAAATTTGTTTTTTTTTTTACAAAAAATTACTTATTAGTTTCTGGAAAAGAAATATTATATATGTATACAAGTTTTGTTTTACTCATTTCACATATTACTTTCTCAAAATCTAAGCATTTTTTATTCCCAAAAGGCTGCTTACATAAATAAAAGGATTGGAATGAAAAAACTAAAATATATATTTTGTAAGACAGATAAAATTATATAGAAGCATTAAGCATCAGCAACATAATAATAATATTAACATATTTAATTTCTAATTATTTCCTAACTTCACTTATAAACACTACCAATACAAAAGATATAAAAAGAGACAATTAGATAAAACAATTAGAATTATGTCAAGCAAAAGAACCTTCATTAGTTTTTATTTGCAAAAATAATAGTAAATATAAATTCACAGAGCACTACAAATATTACATTGCTTTTAATTAGAACAAATTACCTTCTTTGTGGTATCCATTCACCTCTTCAGCCATCATGCGAATCGATGCAGTATATGAATTACAAAATTTATTATATTATCTGTTTGAAATCTTGATCGCTATTATTTAACAATGTGATCCCGTAAATTATTGATTAACTGCACTGCACCATTTGTATTCACTATATAACTTAACTATACTATAATTCAGTTTACGATATTGTTCCTTGACTGCTGATTACTAAATAGGTATTAGGTACCTACTAAGAAGTCTTCCTGACTTGACGTAGAGCCTGAGCACTATAATACTATCATTGTCATTGACGAATGAGTCAAGTGATAAGATAACTGCGTGCTGAAATCGAATATGATGTTAAAGATTTGAAAGATGTTATGTCATTGTCGATTTGACAAAGGAAACAGTACGTTCATATTTAGATTTCTTCCAGTTAAACAACTGGCAAGTCTTTAAAAAAACATTTTACATATTATAATTACCAACATTTTGTTAAAGTATTTACTGTATTTTACTAAATTTTCTTAATAAAATTATATCATGTTGTAAAATCGATTATTTTTTTTGTAAGTGTATCATGTATGTTTAATAATTAACATTTGTTAAAGTGCTGGCAACATTTTAAACTCAGTGCGTCACAGAAATTGTAGAAATATTTTATTTTCATTAAGAGCCGCTACGTTGACAAATTTATGTTATAATGGCAGACAAAAGGAAAACTAAAAAACGAAAAGAGGTATGTAAATATTTCATTGTAATATACGTAGCAAAATTACTTTTGATATTATGCTTCATATTTAATCTTAATTTAGCTCCGATGGCTGTTTAATTACACTGCCTGAATTTTCCGCAATTAAATTTATATTTTTATTATCAATTACAATATCTTAAAAATATTTTACTATTGAGACAATTAATGATTTTAAGTGAGAATGACTCGTGGATCTATTCGTCTTACGTACGAATCAAAACATATATACGAAATAATTCATAAATATATTCGGTCTGGCATTTTTGTCCAAAGAGCCCATATGGCATATGCTGAAATAAAATGCATTTTGCGCAGTTCGAAGCACATCCATTCAATCTCAATCAGCATTTTATAAATAAACTGTTGTTCTTTGTTTGGTCTTTGCCAATGCACTAAAATCATTTTATTTGCTTACAGAGGAAAAAGGTTTGCAATTATTTTGAAATCACGTAGTTTTAAATGTTACTATTGTTTTATCTTAAGCATACTAACACGGGTATTAAGTAAATAAAAATCTATAGTAATAACAATTAATTATACTTTTATTTCTGTAAAAATTGTATGTCTGAATGGTTCCATCATGGTATTTATTTAGGTTTAATGTTTTACAAAAACTTAAAAATAATAAATATTTCAAAATTATTAATAAGTGAAAGCATAATAATTAGGATCTATGTCATGAAAATATTTGTAAAATCTGATTTTACTGTCCATAATTTTTAATTTTCTTTTTTATTCTGTACTGGCCTGAGTGTGATGAATATGATTCAAATCTTCCAATGCCTTACACTGTGACCAGTATGCAATTGTCAACAAGTAGTCACTATAGCTCTTGGATAAATGTTAGGCAATAAACAAGTAATGCAATGTAGCTATCTCAATACTGTTTGCTGAAACACAGATACATGAAAAGTATTTTAAATATTAATATATTATAAAATACATTGAAATATCTATTAAAAGGTTAATCATCAATTACTTCACTATTTAAATACATTAATACCAAATGTATGATCTATTATAAGTAAGTTCCAAATATTTTTCAGTAAAAGTGAAATGATAAAATATTTATGGTGTGAATAAATCGGGCCCTGTAAAATTTTACTCAAATGATATTTGATATTTCAAATAATATTAAATTTAAATTGATTAAAAAATAACAACAGCTTAATGAATAGCTGGGTGTGGAATGGAATAGTTCTGTTCCAGATTTTGTTTAAAAATTTAAGGGTTTAAACATTTTTTGCTATATATTTTGTTAGTATGTGTTTTTGTGGACTTTGGGATCATTATCAGTGACCTTTATATGACATAATTGAAGCAATGACTTGTTCAGAACTCTTAGAACTAGAAGTAAGGTTTTAAAGGTTTATAAGTCCAGTGTTAAATCACAAATGATTGTCTCCCAATACAATTTGTATGCTATCAATCAAGAGACGAATCTTAATAGTGTCATTGTAACGAGAACAAGTAACGGAATATTTTTTTTTATGTATATTTGTTCAATGTTCATCGATAATTAAATTAATTACTAAAAATATGTTATAATTTTAATTTTTATCATTACACAATTATATTACTAATTATTATTTTTAAAGCTTTAGTTTTGTTTGCTATTTTTTATTTAGCCCCCTAACAATAGGTGTCTAAATTAATTATCTCTTTGTAATTAAGTCACCCCCTCACATGTTAATGAAATATTTTATCTTTACTTAAGTTGAAATTTGCGAGTGACTTTGTAACTGTAATTACCTTCTTTGTGGTATCCATTCACCTCTTCAGCCATCATGCGAATCGATGCAGTATATGAATTACAAAATTTATTATATTATCTGTTTGAAATCTTGATAGTTTAAAGGACATCCAAATAGCCAATTTTTCTCATAAATACCAGGAGTTGCAATCCTGTTCTTAATACATATTGTAAGTACTTATTTTAATTGGATAATTTTCCCTGGAATTTCATTTTGTTACTTCAATTGCTTACTACTTTATTAAGCTCACATTGTTGTAATCTCTCTGAACTCAATTCCCGTCAGTGCGGACGAAATCTCGGGCAAATGCTAGTATATATTTAATGAACTTACAAGCTTCAAGAAATCATGGTTGTGCCAAAAATATAGAAAAAAAAATTTTTTTCACTTTTAAAGGATATGTAAGTATATTAATAATTTACCTGTAATGTCATTTAATATGAAGGACAAAATAAAATCACACATAACACAATTATATGAAATAATAAGAAAATTATTTTACATACAATAATTTATTTCTAACCCGCTTATTGGCTCATTGCAATTCGTTCACTTTACGGAATTCAAATGTGATATCAGCAGTGTAAAGAAAGACATGCATTTGTTTTAATTAATTTTTTATTTTTGTCACAAGACCAAAGCGAAATATTTCAAGCAATTATTAATATATAATATACAAGATATTATAGAGTAACTGTTTTGTTTTCTTTGCCATAAACTAATGTTATATGTAAACTGACGCTCTATAGACCTACAAATACTTGATAAGTTTAGAGTGTGTCCCACTTTCACCAGCTTGTAGCGTTAGTCTAGAACTGTTACTGAGCGGTGTGCACGCAGCCTTATACGATAAAATGAAAGAATTCGTGAGTAACAACTTAAATAATATTACTATGTTTGTTTTAATATTTGAAAAATGAATGTCGTGTAGGTTATTATTCGTATGTTTTATTTATCTATGCGAGGACACAATGAGTCAAAAGTTTTTTTTTTCTATTACACAGTTTTGAATGTTATTATTAAATTTATTTTTATTTGATACCAACATGGGACCTGTAAAGATTTTCAAAATTATTTTTTTATTATTTTCCATTAATGTATAACGGTATTCATTTATTTATCTTTTAATTTATTATAATCACGACTTAAAAGCCGAGTGCGTCACATGACGTCACTGGCCGTGACATTGGCACTTGAACTGCGACACGTTCTAGGGCATTCAAGTAAATTGAACTCAAAACCACATTCTTTTATATTCTCATATTTACAAAGCGAACTTCCACATCTAGTCAAATAGATCATTCAACAGAAATTCTAGAAAATCCTGTACGCCATTGATCTTTGATTAGGTGAAAGCAAATATCATTGAACATCTGTTATTACAGACAACACGTTCAGTTCGTATTGAAATAGAGGTAAAATTGAAATATTTATATTAATTGAAATACAAATTTAAAAAATTCCATTTTATTAATTGAATACCAATGTTTTTAATTATTATAACAACAATGTCTTTTACTTGTCAATAGATTTATATCAGTTTTATATCTCAATATTATTAGTAATAGATAGGAAATAATATAAATGATGCTCGTTTTTTTTTTAACATTAAAAATATTTTAATGTTTACCAAGAGTTTTTCTTTTAAGCGTTACGTCAATCATAACTTAAGAGAATATGTGGTTTTATTTGGATACTAACCTTTTATTTATAACAATTTTAATTAATATGAAAGTGGACTAGTGTTGCCTATTTCGCTTTTTATTTCGTTCATTATTTAACATACTTATAAAATTTATTACACGCAAAATATAATTTTCCTTTATTTTAATATTAACGTTCTTTGAAGATCTCATCAATTATTAATCTAACAAAAAAAAACTACACTACACTATGGTGAGCCGTTCTGTCGTGTTGTCATACATTAATTTAAGGTGCACAGATTTAATGTAAATACTTGGCGAATATTTATAAGAAGAAAGAGAATAGAAGAGATCGTTAGCTATAAAGCGGGGGAGAAATTTGAAGCAAATTTTATTTAAACGTTTTGAGATTATTTGAGCTAATTTAACTGTGGATTAATAGTTTTTTTTTTATTAATAAATCTTCACAGATTAAAGTACTGATCGGTTTTTGTGTGAGAAACGGGAAACTCATGTATTGTTTTTAATCCGTGTATGTTTTTAGTCTGTGAACTCCTTAATATATTATAATAAAATAATGTACGAAATAAATATCGAATATTTTGTTTATGTTGATCTAGACGATGAAAGAATATTGATAATTTTACCGTCTATAGACAAATTCAATTCGCCTATTAAAAAAAACCACGCAGCAATTTTATCGGTATAATAATTGAATAACAAGTGGCCCTTATCAGTTACACAGCAAGTATATTAAGAAATTGACAAATTGCTGAATTAATATATATATATTCTTTTAAGTGAAAATTAATTTACTCACAAATTGACAAGGTGTTTTTCCAAAGTACGTGATGAGTAGTAGCTAATGATCTCTAACGGGGGTATTGTTTACGTATGTGCATTAACTTTATATATATAACTTATACATATGTTAAATCTTATATACAAGACGTTTTTTATGATTCCTTCGTATCACAACACGACGTTTCGTTTCACGTATAGCCGCTACACAAGCTTAACAGTAGATGATATAAAATCGTATATTCCAGGAATTCGGTGAACCCTCTGAATCTGAGAAGCCCACAAGCGAGGAGTACGCCGTCGCTAAATGGCTAAAGGCGAACGTACCCACGAAGAAGACAAAGTTCCTTAATCATCACGTAGAATACTTCACAGGTAACTTATAAATATTACCTACTGATTCACAGGTAACTTTTTAACATTTAATCTTTAATAAAGAGCGCTGTTACAGTTAGATACTGATTCGGTCCAATTTTTAAAGATTTGTTCGTTATTATATCAAACACAAAATCAATTTTTTTTAACTACCACCGGAGTTGATTGAAAGTTCACTATTTATATTTTTATTACTATTTTTTTTACTAAATTCAACATAATGTTGCGATTCAATAGATAGAAAATTAATTAATATATATATATATATATATAATTTTATTTCAGACACAAATAAAATCTTATCCTTAGTTTTGAATACATACTATAATACATTGGGTATAAATATAGTTTAAATAGACCGTCTTATGAATAGACTAACCGTGGTAATAGGTTCTTGAAGAATAACTTAATCACTTGATTTTGGACAAAAATATCGAAAAAACATTAAAATCTCTGTATTTCATACAACCCACGCGTTTCACATATACAATATCTACTATAAACTGTCAATTTAGGAGAAGTACGTAATTATATGAAAGAATTTGAGAAGATTTATCGTAGTTCATTTTGCACTACAGATTTTAGGGTAAGTCAAACATTTCGTTAAAATCGAAAGACGGGAAGAACACAGATAAGATTTATTTTTTTCTATAAAAAAGAGGATTCTACGTATTTTATTTGAGCAAATTAACATTTAATTGTCCTCGTCTAGTTACCCGCCTAAATCCTATAACACCTTCAACTCTTGGTAGAACTAATTATTATAAAATTTGTTTTCTTGTAAGAGCTCGTAATACACACAGTAACAAGTTGGCATTTTTTTACCACTGGTTTAAGTTAATATGTGAATTAGAAATGTACGGAACTGCAGGGGTAAAGTTGAAAAATATTCTATATATATATAGTTCTACATTGGTTTTACAAAACACTCCTTAATATAAACCTTAACATAGTTCAATATGTTTTATATTTTGTTATCTTTTATTATATCTTTATTTTTAAAGTAATTGTAAAATTCTGTTAAAATTAAATTATCTATACCTATACTTTGTCTATGCCTATGTTTGTCGAGTTATAATCATTGCAATCATTATCGTAGATTGCAACACATACCTGCTTTGTTATAAATGCTCATATATATTAACACCAGTCATATACAACAAAAATTAATATCAGAAGAAAAAAAGGAATGATTTAATAAAAACCCAGTATAGATAAAAAATTTGTGCCATCGTATAATAAAAAATAACGTAATCAAAGGTCATTGTTTAGAAGAACTGACGTTAACTATCAGGAGTAAAACTTGAATTAGATAAGAAAGTGCTCCCAAAAATATATATGTTTCTGTATAAATTTTTAATACTTAAATATCCCGTTATAACTTCATACAATATAAAGACAAATCTCTTAAATACAGTCTAGCATCTTAGTTATCAAATGTAAGATTTCATTTGTACAGTGTTTATAAGACCATACATAGTAAGATTAATTTAATATTCTGTATATTATAATTTAATTTACAAACACCCTAATAAATTGGTCGAGGATATCAATTTGGGTGTGTTTGAGGGAAATTCGGATTGACTGACAAATTTTGCTACCAATAGCTCCAGTCAAAGTCCAGCATATTCTAGTTTATATTAAAGATTATTATCTTCGTATTAAAACATTTATATTACTATAATATAAAAGAAATAAGGCAATACGAGATGTCTTATAAGTCTCGATAATAACACGTAAATTCCGTTTTCTGTAATCCCCCGTCACTTTCGACCCATTTCTTGTTATCAACGAAACAAAACATATGATAAACATTGCACGTTGATGTTATATTAACACGACGTAATGACCGTTAGCCGACGCGCGACAAAACACTCTATAAACAATTCACTATATACATTGATCGCGCTGATTGTTCCATTTAAATAAACTATGAAGAAATGTATAGTATTGGAAACTACTACTAGTTATAAGAGGCCGAAAGGCGTTTGTAGAGAGAGCTGTGTATAAAGATTAGCGGCTCGCTGCGGTTTCGTAGGGATATAAAATTTTCATCATATGCTGTAAAGTGTAAAGGGTTATATACATAGATCTATAATAAATCAAAAATATATTTAATGCTGTATTGGTTAAAATCGCTTTGAACATTAGCCATTATCTGCCGTGAAAGGAAAATGTAAAAAAAAATGTTATTGTGGGATATCCATAAGAGATAGACGTTTACCATCGCGGAGTTTTCTGTAGGCCTTTTCAATGTGTACAATACTTATTACATTATTTTGATCAATCTCCTAGGGTTCAGCATACGTTTGCAATGTGAGCGGAAAAAATTGATGTTATTATACATATATGTAAACTTTTCTCTCCAATCACTTCTGTCTATTGAAAAAAAACGCGTCAAAATTTTAAAAAAATTAAGTCAACATAGGGATATAGGGACAGAGAAAGCGACTTTGTTTTGTACTGTGTAGTAAAGAGTAAATTAAATTAATGTGAAGGATCAAATGACATGTGAATAGTACATTAATATACAAAACCATACAAGTGTTTTAAAATATAAAAAAATATAAATAAAATCGATCAAATCGTTGAAGAGCTCAGTAATCTCTACGCGAATAAAAGTAAACGATGATGCTATTATAATATTTTTAATATAAGAAATAACTTGCATCGTTGGACCAACATCTAACGTTGGTGCTAATTTTGCAAGAGCACATATTTACCAAAAGTTTACACTGTCACACAACGTACGGATAGTTTACAAGTTTTTTGTGCGAATAATGAATGAAAAAACTAGTAAATAAATGCTCTGTATGTGCCACACTTGTAGGAAGGTTACAACGGATCACTTAAAAACTATATTTTTTTTTTCTCAGTAAGTAACCGAAATTACATTGTTGCCACGTGTTCCTCATTTGGTAACTTATATTTAATTCATTTATTATGTAATTAATCATAACAATAGTCACAGTAGTTATCTCTCTTTCATCCTGAATAGATTGTGCAAAATAATGTATGTATGTTTATATAGGGATAGATAATTTTTTTTTTCAGAACGAATAACAAAGTATTATTATGATTAATATTTGAATGTTAAATTTTTAATTGTTCGTTGAATAGGTCACAAATGGTTTTGTTATGGATATTTTAAGTGTTGTATCAAAGAAATGTTCCATTAAATAGAAAGAAATAGAATGTTCTATTCTACATATTTATTAATTTGATTTCTATAGAAAATTCTTTGTGGTTCCGAATTTGTCTGTTCTTTTTACACAAAAAATTTAACTTTTTCACATTTCTTGCAAGAAATCCAAATAGATTTTAATGATTTTTTACTGTTCCAGGCACAAGAGCAGTGGACGCGTTATTGACATCAAAATGGGCGACTGGCAAGAACCCCATTTTCACTACCAGACACGACATCACAGACTTCCTTCACCTAATGCTCTTACACAAACTCTTCCACAGAGCTAAAAAGGTAATTATACTATTTAAAACATAACACTCACATTTCAAGTTCGATGCGATCAGTAATCAACAGTTTTTTTACCTTCTGGACATAAAAATATGTTATAACCGCGATGATAATAATGTCACCCAAAAAGAAATGACAAAATTTTCTTTCATGGTCCCAATTTGTCAATTATGAGGTCAATTTACAGTGGAATAACATAAAACAAGTGCTATGTTGTAATTAAATCAGTTTATTGATATTTATCAATATATTAAACTAAACTAATTTGAGCTAAAATTCAAATAAAATAATATTAAGTTAAATATTCATAGTAACGAGCATGAATCGTACTTGCTTCCAGTGGACTAACACATTCTATTTACGGGTTGAAACCCTGTTCCTATATATTAATACTATTTGAGTGTCGGAGGTCAAATTATAATGGTTACACATATGACTAATATATTTATAATAGCAGTTATAGAAGTGCTACTTATTCTTAAATTTGTTTTTTGGTCTCGTATTATTCAGGTGCCAGTGACAGAGCAGGAGCTTAAAGGAAAATCGAGGAAGAAAGATGTCGAAAAGACGAGTAAGAGTGGGGATGAACAAGACGAGAAGAATCAGAGTGCTTGTGAGGGAAAAGTATGTCGTAATGAAAAATTGATCTCTTACATTATACTCGGAAACCAATACTGATTCTCTGGTTTAATAGTTGTATATATCTACAAGTTGCGATTGTTGGTGCTATCAACATAACATACAATAAATATATTATATGAACAAAGAATAACATCAAACGGTTGACAGAAATCAAAACCAATATACTGTTATACTAAATATTAAAACTTATATTAACCCAAATTCCAGGAAACCAAAGACAAAGACGGCAAAGATAAGGACAAAGAGAAGAAAAAGAGG
Organism: Danaus plexippus; assembly: GCF_018135715.1. Lineage (NCBI taxonomy): Eukaryota > Metazoa > Arthropoda > Insecta > Lepidoptera > Nymphalidae > Danaus > Danaus plexippus. Next base: position 6,378,631 of record NW_026869849.1, on the reverse strand, counting down.
AAGATCCGTCTGGAGATGCACATGGAGCAAGTTTTCTTAGACACTAATGACGCGTACGTCTGGCTCTACGACCCCATGCCCTGGTACTATTGGCTATGTGGAGCATTGCTGCTAGTGGGCACTGTAGGGGTCTGCATGTTCCCGCTATGGCCGGCCACTGTTAGGTGAGAGAATTTATTTAGTCAATATACCAGTAGTTATTTAACAAGCGGAGCACATACATTTATATTTTCAATTGAAATATTATTATGGATATATGGTGTAATAGAATTGTTATTGAGATTATTATGGAAATTAGATTTTTAAAATAAACTGATTTATTTTATATATACATATATATATAAAACAATGTTTGCCAACACTACTTTATTAATTGCTCTGGACTCGAATAGTTGAGGGTATAGTAATAGAAGCATTTAGTATAGACTACCCTCAACCTGTATAGTCCATATAATGAACACCAGTCGAAATGAAATAAAAAATAAATACTTTATCTTCCCATTTCGCAGGAAGGGTGTGTACTATCTGAGTATAGCGGCGGCTGGTTTCCTGGTACTGATCATAGCGTTGGCTGTACTCAGAGTGGTAGTGTTTTGTACTGTTTGGGTCGCAACACTCGCTAGACATCATCTCTGGTTACTTCCAAATCTGACTGAAGACGTTGGATTCTTTGCCTCATTCTGGCCGCTGTATAAGGTATTTTACTCTTTATTTTTTATTTATTATCATAAATTTAATGGTAAATTGATAAATTATTAATATTTCTTTGGTATGAGACAGATAATAGCTTATCATTCTAGGTAGATCAATATGTATATTGTGATTAATTTGTTAATATATGATATAAAGTACAAAAAACATATTTATAATATATATTTACTATCGATGTCCAGTACGAATATCGCGGTCCCGGTTCGGAGAGCGATAAATCGTCTAAAAGCAAGAAGAAACGCAAGAAAGAAAAACATTCAGACGACGAGGAGGAAAAGACAGCTCTCATGAAGGAATCGGAGGCAAAGGAAGTTAAAGAGAAAAAAGTAGTCTCTGAAACGGCCGACACTACAGACAATAAGTATGGAGTCAACGAAAAGTATAACCAATTATTGTTATGTATTAAATTTAATCTATTTTAATCAAATAGATTTACATAAAGAAAAATATTAAATTATAAACTTTGTGACAAATGAAACTAGCGACAGGAAAATGTATTCAACTATATGATCACTAAATATGTTTCGCAGGGAGGAACCACCGCAGCCTGAAACATCGGAACAAACGGACAAACTGTCGGAATCAGAATCTGAAAACAGCCAGAGGTCATCGACCGACAGAGACTTCGAGATGATAGATACAGCTGATGTAGACGAACATGCACACACACACTAACGCAAACACATACACTCTAATAAACACACACTTGTACTAACATAACACAAGCGATGCGCAGGCGCACGCACACTAGCGACACTATTAAAATATATAAAAAAGTGTGTTAGTGCACTCACACTTACACACACGTGTATGTGTGTGTGACTATTAAGTATGTGTTTTTGTCGTCATCGTCATTATTAGTGAAATGCACACAACTTTATATACATGTGTGTGTGAACGATAGTGTGTTCACTATGATACATATGTGTTTTATATTTTGGGACAGCTGATAATGTTCTAGCACTATTATATATATGTATTTTGATTTACATTTTTATGTTTCCGACGTCTATGATTTTATTTGTATTAAGATTATATTTTTTTTAATAAAAATAAAATCGTCTGTAACCTTCTATATCATTAACAATCTGTTTTCCTTTTTCAAATAAAATGCATTTAATTTATATTAAAAAAAAAAAAAATTGTTCTGTGGACCAATTTTATTTCGCCTATATATTTTTAAGATCGACTATTAGGAATGTATTTTATCGCCTGTCCCATTTTATTGATATGAACCGAAATTTTCACGGATCGTAATTGTCAAAACATTGAACCGTGTACATTACAGACGAAAATAATTATCGTAAAAATTAAATAGACTATAAAATTAGTGACATTATTTAAATATAGCAAAAATTAAATAAGTATTTATTAAATCATTTTGCACATTTTTTCGATTCGATGATTGTTGCTTTTGGTTGAAATGAAAATTTTATATTTTTTTATTTATTTTTTGTTTTGGCCTTTCTATTTTAAGGCCTACGGTTCGATCGAAAATAGACTTTAATACACATGCATAATATTCATTTCGGCATTTCAGCTTGTCAATTAAGACATTAGCAATGTTAAATAATACTTTTTGAACTAGCAAATAAATGGTATTGTAAATAAGCTCTCGTTACAAGATCCTGTTCACAAATGACGATGTATGATAATCAAATAAAATATATAACATTCAGTAGTTTTATTTCTTATTTATAAGTTTCCTTACATTTCTTGCTGGATGTAGATGGATAAGGTGTTGAAGTTGCGGATTTAGATGGATAAGGTGTTGAAGTTGCGGATTTAGATGGATAAGGTGTTGAAGTTGCGGATTTAGATGGATAAGGTGTTGAAGTTGCGGATTTAGATGGATAAGGTGTTGATGTTGCGGATTTAGATGGATAAGGTGTTGAAGTTGCGGATTTCGATGGATAAGGTGTTGAAGTTGCGGATTTAGATGGATAAGGTGTTGATGTTGCGGGAGCCGAATTCCTGGAAAAGTATTATTCAGTAATATATCGATAGATATAATGATTGATTTTGAATATTCATTATATTGTTCCTCACGGTTTAATGGAATTTGATGATATTCGTAAGAATTACAGATGATAGTAGCTGTTGAATGCGGGTTTGCTCGTATATTAAACGTCCTTTGAGATTCAGGTTGTCATCTTTATGAAAGTCAACAGACCTGGTGATAGTGGAACCATCTCGAGGACAAGGATTGTTTTGATAAAAAATATTTTTATTTTATTTAAATGAGTTAGTTTTAAGTAGATTTGAGAACTTTCTTCCGTCTGAAGTCTTGTAAATAGTATTCTTAGTTAGCCCTTTTCCCCACAACGTACGGGATTGGAATGAGCAAATATTTAAAAAAATCTGTCTTTGAGCTACCTTCAAAAAAAAAAATACATTTTGTCTATTATTATATATCCTATTTACTTTAATATGTGTTTAGTGAAAAGCTGCTTATTTCAAATTACAAACAGATACCTATTTTTTTATTAGTTTAGACATAGAATAGAACATTAATGTTGCATTCTGTATGATCTATATCTGTTACGAAATGAATACTCGCACATACCATTAAATGAAAATAATAAAATATAAATAGGTGATAAGAATTTTATACCAATTTCAATGAGAATGTCTACACTTTTAACGACATCGATTTCGACTCTCGATTAACAAGCTTACTACAAAGTGATATCAAAAATGTAGGAAAAAGGCAAGAAAATTCATAAGTTGAATTCATTATTGTAATTTTGTACTTACATTGAAATTTCTTCTCTGTATAACTTCCAAGAAGAGTGTGGCGCCCCACACGATCCTGGGTGTTCTTTGTAAATATCCGTCATCAACGTAATCAATGAGGATATTGAGACGCTTCAATATGTCTATACTCACAGCCACCTTCACCTTGCTGTATGATAGTTTTTCTCTGGTCAGTTAGCAGTACTTTGGTGGAATTATCAAGAACTCTACTCCTCGTGCTCGAAGATTTTCAACCAAATGTTAGGTAATGGAAAAATAAAAACTTGTTAGTCGTTTGACTGAAATTTGGTGTTAATTATTTTTTAGTAATAATATAAAAACAAATTAATGTTACAAATTCAGGTATAAAGTGAAACTTATGAGAAATAAGTTGTAAATTAACAGCAATACTTATAATGACATTCCCTCCGTATTTTTTAAAATACAGTCTAGTTTTTGATGACACGATATTTTTCTTTGTTATTTGACCAACTGTCACTATTACTATAAGACGTAGATTGGTGTTAAGGTTACATTTCGATTAAGTATTTTTTAGGACCGCTGTTAATATTGTGATGTTTCTTTTGTATTACTTTCATGTTCTTTAATTGGGATGTAATGACAGTTATTTATTTGTGTAAACATAGGTAATAAAAGCCTACATACCTCCTTCTTACGAATTCGTTAATACACGTTAATATAAAAATTCTAATAAATTTTCGTAAACCCATGATTTAATTGTATAGTCGGATGTTTTTTCAGGCTTTCCTGCACTGCCGAGGTATTCGACATACTCCTGAACCTGACTTTTCCTCTTGTTGACTGCACGTTCGTTAAGTGGCAACGTGACCGTCTCATCATAGTTCGCCATCACTATGGAACGAAGAGCTGAGTACTCCGTGCATATTTCCTTATCGTCCACCGACCAAAAACTGAATGGTAATAAAATAATGGCATTGGATTTAATGACATTGATTTAAATACACCATTTTTCAACTAACGACGTCTCTGTATGATTATATTACACATTATAAGTGTTATGTATATATTTTGAATGCTTACTTTATTTAATCTGACAGCGTGAGAGGAAAACTGTCTGGGTCCTGTTTCTAAACCTTTGTAAGCGAGCGGTTCGAACCCGAACCGAACTAGCAGCCTGAAAAATGTGTCATTTTCCAAAAATATTGGTTACAGATCAAGTACTATGTGTTATTATTTGATTGATTTTATTTAAAAAATCCAAGTATGGCGACGTTTACGCAGAAAATATAAATACAAACTTCTTAGTTGATTGTTATGATAAAAATTACTTAACATAAACGTAAAATCACTTTAAAACAACGCATTGTTGAGGGAAAAGAAGCTAAACCTGTTTTACAGGTTTTAACTTTAATAGATTATACATAATTGATAATTTATAAATAATACATTTCAATACTTTGCAGCTTAATCTACTTAACTATATTCGGTATAAATATTTAGAACAGGACACAAAGGTAAAAATTCTTTCCAACCTACAAATATTATTTTTCTATTCAATTTGTTTTATGATTATTTTTTTATGTCTCTAAATATATCTTAATTAAATCGTCCATAAACCTTAAACCTTCTCGAATAATTTTACAACTATGTATATGAAATGAAGAAAAACACGTTTGGCACAAAAACGGGAAAGCGATCCTACAGCAGTATACCTAGAATTACGATTAGTGTTTTGAAAGAATTACAATATACAGTACAATTAGGATACCAGATAATTTATTTAAAAAATATGTTATATGTATATAACCTATATATATATATATATAACTTATCTTAAAAAATAGAAAAATATTTGCATACATAAAGATCTTATTTTATGATCTACCACTTTATAATATATTCTTATAGAATGTGCTGCAGCGTCAGGTAATGATTACCATTAAGTAATGAAGTAAATCAGCTTTTAGCAATGTATAAAAATACAAATATGTTTGCATATGCTGGACTAAAAAAATAATACAAAGGAATACAGAACGTCTCTACCCCACTTGAAATAATTTGTCCAAAAACAAGTTTTATAACGAGATATTCATATCCATATGTATTATATACATAGAATGTATTAATTAACTCGAAGTATATTGCGTATTGATTTGTAAAATTTAGTATATGTTTGTTATGGCGGTAGCCGAAGTCCGAGTGCAAAAATTTATTAGTTTGACATATAAAGATATCAAATCTAAGCGATTAAGATCGCTACTAAATATTCTATACAATATCACATTCTACTGATGTCAATTTGCCAATATATTATTTTCGCCGAGAGTGTTCTTTACCAATCATTATGTTAGTGATCGGCAAGTTCACTACAATACATTTTATTATAATTTAATGTAAGTGGTCGCTGATACAACTGGTTGGGTGGACCAGCTTCGGGTTTTAGATATTTCGCTTTATTAAATATTTAAAATCTTTTTAGTCGAAAGTTCCAAAATAGTTCCAATAGTTCCAAAAAAGTTCCAAAATATTTCTTACAGAGCAAATGTTTGCATATGCTAACATATAAAAAAGACTAACATAATTAAAAAACATGGATACATATATGCATGTAACCTTCTCGACGGTACTATAAAATATTAATAGTACTTTTGACAAATGAATCCCAATACACGTTCCTTAACCTAATATTTCCATCTCTTTCTGTTGTTACTACATATATTATTATTTAGTATTAATTCATTCATCATCAAGTTTAGAGGTCTATGGGAAGATTACAAGTTGAACTAACTATAAATCATTTTTCAAACTACTTTAAGCGGACTGATATTGTTATTCTTTAACAAAATCTGGAAATTTATTATATTAATTTTTAATACTACTTATCTGAATTTTCAACAAACATTTCCTTGGGTTCCTCAAGGATTTATTTAAAGTCCTTGACTGTTAAACTTTTTTGTTAGCAATAAAGTGTTTCAGACAGTTTATCGACGACCAAAATTTTCCGCTTGATAAATTCATAAATATATATAAAAAGAAAGATCATTTTCTACCATACAAAATGCAGCTATCAATTGATTAAATAGGGATTTAAACAGTGGTTAAACAGGGGTACTATCGCGGGGATAACATTCTAAAATATTATGATTACGTTTAAATTATTAAAAGATCTATTTTGTGGACTAATATATTTTTTACTAAATATTTCACATCATTATCGTCGGTTCCATTTTATAATAATATATGTACACAAATTTTCATTCCGTTTACATTACAAATAAAAAGAAATATCTTAGAAATTAAATACTATCATATTTTAGTGAATTACTTAATATAAAAATTACATAATAGTATCAATGAGACGTCTATTGAACGTTCTGAAGACGTGTCGATTGTTTAAGATTTATAAGTTTCCTCTCTTTTCTTGCTCGATTTCTATGGATTCGAATAAAGTTTTAAAGTTACCGGCGCCGAAACCCTGAAAAAATGTTAATATGTTTTTAAGTCTTTCAACGTTTATGTATAAAAATATCAAAATTTGATAATTATTTTTTATTTAATTTGCATACATTTAATAAAAAGAGTAAATAATATAACTAGTCTGGCCATAAATACTGTCAGATAAAAACGTGCCTTTTTTAACACGTAAATTATTTTAAAAACTTTTGTCGATTTATCTGCATGTCAAATATTTTTCGTTAATGCGTATTGACATACAGTCTTGCCCTCATCTAGATCAGACCTCAACATTTTAAACTTCTAATTATGATTAGTTGTAGAGAAAATGGCCTGCACAAAACAAAACGGTGACATTGAATCTTTTGAAAAATTTTGGGGCAAGCAGTGAAGAAATTTCGTTTCCACACGTAAATCCATAGTTACGTTTCCAAACAGATTAAACGCCTGTATAAAAGCCAAAGTTGGTCATTTCGAATAGGATATTTTTAAATTATTTGCTAAGATTTAGGTTTAAATTTTGAGAATTACATCTAAAAAAGCGCATTGTCATTTGTAACAGAATTTATGGCTGGACTAGGTTTAAATATATCTACTTCACACAACCTTTAGCACCCGTTTTTGTTACGAGTTAAAGATATGATATTTACATGGTCATGGTCATTTTGTAAATATATGAAATGACTTCTTGAAAAGACAATATTAATTTTAAACCATTGACGATAACGAAACTTTTCCTGAGACGTCTAGCGGTTTCCCAAAATAAGGTACAATTCATAACATGTGGAGCCTTAAATTAAAGTATAAATCTGAAGGATAGGTTAAGTCCTCCAATATATATTGAGTTCTAATTTGTACTTACATTGAAATTTCTTCTCTGTATAACTTCCAAGAAGAGTGTGGGGCGATCCTGGGTGTTCTTTGTGAATATCTGCAGTAAATACCCGTCATCATCGTAATCAATGAGGATATTGAGGCGCTCCAATATGTCTATACTCTCAGCCACCTTCACCTTGCTGTGTGATAGTTTTTCTCTGATCAGCTTGTAGTACTTTGATGGAATTGTCAAGAACTCTACTCCTCGTGCTCGAAGATTTTCAACCTGTTTGTTAGGGAGTGCAAAATGAAGAACTTGTTAAAAATATTTTTGATCTGTTAAATTAAGTGTCTTAATAGATCTTAGCAATTAAACTAAGTGATAAAAATAACTTCAGGCTGCGTGTAATAAAATTTTATCATTATGTAATTTATGTTAGTTTTGCTTGTAAACTAATTCTTATAATTACATATTACATACGGCAGTTATGATATCTTCTGTGTTCAAAGCGATGTGTTGAACTCCCGCACCCCCGTGGTACTCCACGTATTCCTGAATCTGACTCTTCCGTTTGCCGTCTGCGGGTTCGTTGAGCGGCATCTTAACCGTCTCCTCATAGTTCGCCATCACTATTGATCGCAGTGACGAATACTCCGTGCATATTTGCTTATCGTCCACCGACCAGAACCTGAATGGTAATGAAATAATAATTTATTTAAATTATATTGCACACAGATATACATACAGAATTTGCTAGTTTTTTTTTTGGAACTGTTTATTGAAATAGAATTATTTAAAAAGTACCTCTCACCTAGGAGTAATAGCTTAGAATTTTAGTTGCGATTGGTCAATCGATTAAAACATATCAGCAAATTGTGAGACTGAAAATTCCTCAGAAGTTATAAGTGATATACAAGGCAGACGATAGTAGTGATGTCTTACCGATGGAACTGCAGACAGCGTTCATACCACGACGCCGCTTCCTCGAGACCATTGTCTGGTTGATTTCCCACAACGTGATCTATGAAGTTAATCTCCACCTTCGGTCTAAAACAGACATTACTCCTCAATTGAGTCAACATTAAGCGACAGCACGTCTTTATATTTCTTTGAATTAGGATGGAAACGAAATAAAAAGCCTTCTAATAACAAATCACGGGATCACATATTAATAACATATAAAATATCTTACAGGAATTTATGAATGGGATCCTTCTGTAACATCTGATATCCAGGCAGGAAGGGTCCCTTATATTGTGATCTATCCACTAAAGTATGCGTATTGTCGCCGTACTGTAAAAAGGTTAAGGTTGCATGATAGCAGTGACACTCAGATTTTATCAGCACAGAAGAGTATATAGTCTTACCGTTTTAAGTGTAGCTGACTTGACCACTCCATGCTCGTCTTTTTCTTCCCAAACGTCCTTGATAACAACTGCACCTTGTTTTTTAGCGTAGTTTAGAATGTAATCCAAGTTTTCAACTTCAAAGGCGACATCCTTCACAAAGTCGCCGTGATAACCTACTTCGTTGATGAAATCTGTCTCTTCTGGGTTATACTGACCCTCAAACACGAAAATGATCTGTCAAAAAAAAACCATAATTAATTAATTTGTAGGTTTTTGCTACTTCATTAGCATAATCAAAATATATAAGTGTTGTCGTAACATAAATTTTGCTAAAAATCCACTTGTTAAATTTTTTATTAAATATATTAGGTCTAGAAAAAAAAAAATAGAAAAAAAGATATTGTAAGTGCAATGATCAAAAACAACATTTTTTTTTAATTTATTTCAATCTAGTTTTACAAAATTAACTATTTAGGTAAATGTTATATTATTTATTATAAGACAATATATTTTACATTATTACGGACGCGAGCGCTGCGAGGCGCGAGACGAGACGCGAGGTGAGCCGCGAGTGACTACTCACCTTGTTTTTCGGCCCGTGCCTCGTCTCGCGACTCCTAGGCGAGGGTAAATCTACTATTAGTGCTATATATTTTGAAAGCTTACTTTATTTAATCTGACAGCGTGAGAGGAAAACTGCCTGGATCCTGTTTCTAAACCTTTGTAAGCGAGCGGTTCGAACCCGAACCGTGTGACGTAATAACTAGCGGCCTGAAATATGTGTATCATTACAAGTAAGAAACAAGTCAACATATTGTTTTTATGACAGTGATACGAAAAAAAATATATTAAGTAAACATAGTCGTTATAAAAATTATATTTATCAGTGTATCCATGTATTCAACGGATGCTAATTAACATATAAATAGTTTTGGAGCCTTTAAAGTACTTACCTGTTTAGCGTTTGAAACCCAGAAGGTTACATGATCGAAAGCTAGGAACCGACCGTCTTCAGGTTTTTTCCCCTTGTCTGTGTAGGACGTCTTGTAAGATAAAGAAAATAGGAATAAGTTACTCAAATTGTTCAAGGAGCAAATTAAATCGAATTTTAAGTAAATGTACCTAAATAAATATATATATATATATATCTTTTCTTTTAATCTTTCAGAATTAAAAAAGGTGTATTTAATTTCTTAAAACTCACCATATTTTCTTTTATTTAATAAACACGGTTTCTATTAAGTTAACTTAAAATCCAATATAAATGTATCTAGCAGATAGTAGATTTGGTAGTTGTCACCGTAAGCGCAAAATAAGAACTAAACGGTAGTAGGTCTTGTAAACTTTATATCCTTATTACGGATCAGGTATATATATAATGTTTAATGTTATTGATTTCATTAAAAACAAGTCCAAGTAAGGCTGCGTCTACACTGTGAATTTAAAAACCCAATGTATTTCATTCTAAGTTAATAAATGGAAACGAATTACCATTTTGCGTTTCAGAATAAATTTTAAATTTTATGTTAAAAAAAATAATAAAAAAGCTCTATAGAATTGTTCTATGTTAAATATTAAATTTTTGAAACAAAATAAAGGTAAAGCTTCGTCTGTTCACGGAATTATGGATATATAATTCAATTTTTAGTCGAGATTTCGAGAAGCTCAGTCTAAAATGGATCCTTCGATGCTTTCATTAATGCTTCTCTGCTAAATTTAATATATTTTTTTCAAAATTTAGAGAAAATAGACATATAGGAAAATCCAATCAAATTTTAAAAGTTTTGGTTAATATTTTATATCTTATTATTTATTTAATCTCACTTAATATGTCTTAAGAATTCATATTTCTGTAACGTAGTTGTGACAAACATTATGCTAATTTGCAATGGAGTCAAACATGTTTAGCACAAAAACGGGGAAGCGACTCTGTTGAGATTTGTTTTATTCGCTTGTGTTTTAACAGACGACATAAGTTAATTCACAGAAACGTTAACGGATAGTTTATTTTGTAAAGTGTAAAGCATTTTAAGTGTAATAAACATTATCAACTCGTATTAAGATATGCCGTTTTTTCATTTAATTTTAATCATTTATGTATGACGTATGACATATTTGAATAATATTTAAAAACAGCATAAAGTACATGTATTTTTTAAAAAATATGTGTTAATTTTATATTAATATGCAAAATAATAATAATAATAATGGCTATAAAATGAATGTAAGCAAAAAAGCACTTTCATATATTCGTATGTAGTTGTAAAATAAAGATGACTTCACAAAGTATTTTTTTTAAATTTAACTTTCCAGAATGTACCAGAGTAAATAATACTCAACAAAATTCGATACAACAATGCTCAAAAAACTCAAAAAAGATTATTAAAGCAATGAAATTACGCTTATAACTCCTGCGTCAAAGAGAATTATTATAGGACAATACAAACGTCTCTACCCCACGTCAAATTGTACGATAACAAGTTTTATAACTATACAGAATTATTATTATATATACAAGATTGTAATATATTGCGCAATGATTTTACAAAATTCTATTTATAGTCTTAATTTGGGGTGCCTTTGGTTGGTTTGGGTTGAAGGCTAGAAAATCTGTGAGTCTGACATTAATACAACCTTTAAAAACATAGAAACTTTATTTATATTCATGTTAAATTATTTCATATCGTTTAATTCCTTGTTACATTCTCCGTTAGGTTGTATTTTCATTTTATGAAGTACCATAGGTTAGGTTGGTAGTGATAGGATAATGAACATTAATAGATTTTTAAGGCACATTTTTTTTTTTAGTTTGGTAGACAGATGGCACCGGTTTAAATGTACCTACAGTATAATCAGTTTCACGATGTGAAAATTATGTAAAATAAACAATTAACTTCTAAAGACTAAACGTGTAAGCCCATCAAATTGAAATTATATGTCAAACTTAGTATTATCGAAAGAAATCACAACCACAATCTCTAACTACGGACGCAACATATAAATAGGATTGGTGGGAATTTTCGTTTTAGCCTTCAGATTTATTTTCTAAGCGTTCGATAGCTTCGAACACCCATTGATAGTTCATAGCTCCGAAACCCTGAAATACAAAAACAGATTATAACAACAATATCGTCCTGTCGTACTAATATTATAATTTGAAGCAACAAACGTACCTTGTGATTCCTCCTTTGTATGACCTCTATAAATAGTGTCGGACGAACTTGTAGATGTTTAGTGAAAGCTTGCAGCATGTAACCTTTTTCGTCGAAGTCTATCAATATGTTATTTTCCTTCAGTTCTTCAATACTTTCGGTAACGTTTACGGAGCTCTCTTTGAGTTTCTCCTTTATAAGTTCGTAATACGTCGACGGCCAGGTTACAATATCGCAGCCACGTGATTTTAAACTCTTCATCTGTAATATTTTTTGTATTTGACTTATTGTAATAACTTTTTTGATAAAATTTCAGACACAGGTGTAGTATTATTCAATATTATCATATTAGATAATATGTAACTGGCATATTAAGTATAAGTATTTAAAATACACGAATATTCTGTTACAAAATCTATTATTTTATCAGCAGCTTAGATTAAAGGCTAAATTACTCAATAGAATAATGTTAATAGATTTTATTTAGAATTTTTTTTATACTACCCACAGTGTGTACAATATCGTCAGTATAAAAGGCGACGTGTTCAATGCCGGACGTGCCGTGTGATGCTACGAAGTCGCGAGCCTTGCTAGTAGGACGCTTACCCGGGGCTGACTCGTTCATAGATAACTGTTACATTTATATAAAACTTAACAATAGTATTATAAAAAATATATATAATATTTGTTAATAAGATAAATTTATTCGTCTTTGTCTTGAATCCATATTGTGTTTCTCATAGCAGTAATAAAGATTTAATCAACGTAGTTCATTTTGTCAAGTCTGTGTATTATGTTTGTTGAGTGATTACTCACAAGAACGGTTTCGTTTTCGTTAATAACAGCAGCTGAGTTGATACATGAATACGGCGTCAAATCATGGCTGTAGTCAACACACCAAAATCTAAAACATTTTATTAGATTCAAATATCCACAGAATTGACTGCATAGATAAACATCTCGAAGAATTTTATTATGGGGAGTAAGTATATACTGTTACAAGTGGCGCCATCTGTGCCGCACTAATTATAATGTACTATAATCCTTATAATTATTTTTATGACTGATAATAATTAATTATAATATTGAACCATTGTAATTTTGTAATGGCAACATTCAAATATCACCTTGTATTTGAAAACTATGAATACTGGCTTCAGCTATTTTGTAAACTGGAAGCAACGCTGAACATTAAGAATGAAGACTGAAACTGTACATCGAACAATACGTATTATGTTTTTACGAAAAAGCTACTGAGTGAAAATAAGACTGAGCATATGAATAACTTACAACACTATAAGCAAATTTAATTGTCGATGTTTCTCGGAAATTTGTAATTTACCTGAGCATGTTGAGATTCTTTTCATACCAAGAGACGGAATCTTCTAGAGTTTCGTCCGCCATATTTCCTTCGACGTGATCCACAAAACGTAAATTTGTGTCTGGCCTTTAATTAATAAGAAAAAACTCGTTTATGATAAGTTTGAGTGAGCAAGTAGAGTCCAATTTCGCTAGTAAGTGGTATAATATGAGAGGATCTTACAGTAACTTATTGGCTAAATCCTCTTCAGATTTCTTGTACCCAGGAAACAATAGTCCGTTATATTTGGACCTATCGACCAGTGTATGTGTATTGTCGCCATACTGTAATAGATAAAACGAATAAACTTTTTTAAAGGCATATTCATATTATTTTTTTTCTGATTACAATAATAACTTCTGTCGAAATTCTTAGAAAATTGTAATAGAAAATATTATTATATTCTATATATCTCTACCGTTCTCAGTACAGCATATCTTATTAGACCATTTTCGTCGCTTTCTTCAGTAATCTCTTTAATCACATGAGCTCCTTTTGTTTTAGCGCTTCCGAATATAGATTCCAGGTCGCTTACTTCAAATGATACGTCCTTAACGAAATCACCATGGGCTGCTAAATCTTTGGATATGTCGTGATCATTAACAGTCGGTGACTCGAATATTATAGTTATCTGCAAGTAAAAAATAACAAAAAAGTTAGCTATATAAAACAAATGAATCGCGTGAATCTGAAATTAATACAAATTGCAATTAATGGAATGGAGATTTTTACTATTTCATGTTTACTAATGTAATATTGTGATTTAACTATTAGATTATAAATTATCTTATGTTTGAGTTCAGTTGAATGAAGAACATGAATATGTTTTAAACAAACAATACCTAGTTTTCAAATAATTAAAAAATAACATAGATTCTTTAATATGCTTAAATCTCCTCCTCATTTTAACTTCATTAAACGTACATATTGAGTATTTGTTAAGATATATACATGGGGATAGGGACAGGGATGTACTTACTTTGTTGAGTTGTACCGCGTGGGATAGCACTTGTCTTTCTTCTGAAGGTTCACGAACAGCCAAGGGTTTGAAACCGAAGCGTGTTACGAAGTAACTGGAAGCCTACGATTAAAAACTCATCGATAGTAATTCAAACAAGGTAAATAGTTCATATTAAAAACAAATAATTTAAATTCTCAACGGATACAAATATTACTATGAAATTAACCAGAATATAAGGTTAAGGGTTATTTCGTTTTATTAATAGACGTTATCCTTGACTTCATTAATGTGGATTTATAGAATTATAACTCTTTTATTTTTTAATATTTATTTCAAATATTATATATCTATTTATTGTTTGGGTTGAGGCTGGTTCACAAGTTTAGGGGGGAATTGGTTAAGCGATTATTCATGACAAAATTTTCCATCGTCACCGACGGAAAATTCTCCGTTTTTCATTCATAAATCTACGCAGGTTAAAGTGTTACGTAGGTTATTTTAAGTGAAAGAAACGTTTCGTGTGCGGTGTGGTGATGCGGCCATGTTGTAACCTAACTATTACGATCGTGATAACGGAGTGAGGTAAACTTTTTGTTGATCGTCTTTGAAGTTTGTAAGAATATACTAATAGGGATTTATTTTAGATTTTCCACCAATACTAAAACATGCCCTAAATTATACTTTAACTAGTTGCAAAAGGATAGTGTTAGTCAAACTTATTAAATTAATTAGAAATTTTCTACAAAATAGTTGTTGATGTTAAATTTAAGGAATCAACAAAGCTGGCACTCAGTCTTTTACAATTAAAAGTTATCCTTTAAAATCACCATTGAATTTTAACAAAATAACTTGTATAAAACCCGACCTCGCTAAGTACTTTATTACAGTATTAACACGTTTCTTTATTGATCCTTTGACAAAAAATACAATTTGACTAACTGAATATACATAAATGTATACACACTACGTGTAACTATCGAATATTTCACTGTACTTTCTCTATTATATTGTTCTCTTTAATTTTTACCATTCATCGAATCAATTATGATGAAAAAAAAAATTTAAGTTGAACATGTACATTCAAAAACTAGATGCTTTTGAGATAACTATCAGGAAATTTTGTATTTATCATCTGTGATCTTGTAGAATGTAGATCAAGGTGTTTGAAAATCCGGAGTGGGTCTTGCTTATATATTTTCGTCTTAAAGTAGAGACGAAACTTCTCAGTGTTCATGGATTCCAAAGACAAAATGTCTCATAATATGTCATATATATAATTTTTAGTAATGTATAATCGGAAATTTATTATAATTACTTCAAACGTTACTAAAAAAAAAAACATATTTTCCTATATTTATGTGATTTAAATTCTTTGATAACATAATATGGTTTTCCTTGAGAAGACCAATCTTTACACAACAAAATAGGTGATTCTTTTGTAAAATATAGATGGTACTTTTTGTATAAGACTTGTATGTTTTACCGTTTTTGCGTTGGCCACCCAAAACGTCAGATGGTCGAAGTTGAGCACTTTTCCCTTCGCTTGCTTAATTGTCTCTGATACTTTCGTCATTTTTATCTGGAAACAGTAAACTTTGGGTCAAATAATCCCAGGTTGAAAAATAATTGGGTTCTTATAGTGTCAAAGCAATATATGTATAAACAAAAAATAAAATATTTTCGCATGTACCTTATAACACTGGTCCGCAAAATTTTTTATGAATATTACAGTAACTGGGCAAGTTGAAAATGAAATATTCTAGCCGAGCACAGCTTCTTTTATGGTTCACTTGATATATAATTAAAAGTTTTATTTGGTCTTAATCACAGATTTACGTGAAAACCTTGGTGCTATATAACGCATACCTATTTATTATGAATTAATGACGCTATTGCAGAAATAACAAATGACAAATGGAAGTTATTATTTTATTATATCGATTTTTATATATAATTAAAAAATATATATTTAAATCTTATAGCACGAAATAATAAAAGGCTATTTAAAGACATTATTATGTACACCTTATCTTTTGAATAAAATCGCTGGAATAATCGTGTGTAAATTATAAGGGGTATTAATAAATTCTGTTATAAATTGTAAACAACTAGATGTTTACAAACAGTTTCGTTATAAAGTCGTTGTAAATGTAAACAAGGACGGCGGGATTGCAATACCTGCGTTAACAAGGGAGAATGTTCGTATGCTCTCGATCCAAATCATGTAAACTCAATTTGAATATTAAGTCAAGTTTTTAACTAATTTTGTCACTTCCAACGTAATCTTTTATTCATTTCAACTATATTATTTTGTCCTTGTTAATAATAGTTTGATAAGAATAAAACTAAAGAGATTTACAAGAATCGAGTAGTATTTTTTTTTTATAAAAATAAATGATCCAAGTTTAATTCTGTCCTTCTAAATAGTATTTATACTTTATAAATATAGGAATTTCAAAAAGTCTTACCTTAATAGTTGTGAGGTTAACTTCAAAAATGTTGCATGTGAAGAGTTTGTCATATATATATGGATGTGTTATCTGTCTATTGAATCTAATGTTGTTAATTAAGATATTAAAAATCATATTAACAAATTATTAATATGTTATTTCGTAACGGAATATTATTATTTTTTTGTCAACACATTCATTACTGTGACAGATAATATATATTTTATATAATTACGAAGTTTACTAAAGGTAGTGAAAAGTTATCGTAGCGTTTAACAGCTATTGTCAAAGTCATTCAGTATTTTAATAATACAACTATCTTATATCGTTCGCTAATAAAGATCGCAAATATAAATAAATAAATAAATATTATAATAATGTTTGTTTGATGAAATGTTTATGACATGATAAACAAATAGTAAAATTTTACATCTAAATCGAAAAAACACGATTAAATGAAAACAAGACGCAGTGATAAGATCATTAAAACAATTAATATTCAAATTGAATTTCGTTATATCCTTAATGTTAATTTTATGCGTTGCATGTATGTAAGTAAACAAAATGGAAATGTGATCATTTAAACTTGAGTGGACCGATGAAGTAAACGTCGACATAAATGAATGTTATATTGTTTTGTCGAATTCTGACAAAAGTGAAGCAAATAGTTTCCTTTGTTGTAGGAAACATTTTCTATTCACATTTCATATTTTTATTTAATAATGTTTGTTTTCGTATCCAGGATTGATAACGATTATGGCTGTCTTTGGCTGTGAAACTTTTTTTCGGGCGCTTATGTAAGAGTTTCTAGCTCTTGGTCACCTGAAAATATCCAACGAAAATACTTCCTTATATCTCCCATCCAGTTTACATCTATTTTGCACGAATGCAAAAGCAACACAGCCAAAGATCTCAAAGACATTAAAATTTACCATTTCGTCAGTCCACTTTTCCTCGCACGACTTTACCGTCACAGCTTTGAGAGGCTTCCGATTTTTTATGTATGCAGCTTCTGACGAGAACCGATTATCTAACTCACAATTCTGCACGATATCTATGTACCATTAGTGTTGCTCAAAATCGATCTTGGACTTGCAGTTTTGGTCTTGTTCTTCCATTATTGCAAGACAAAGACCGCCTAATTTTAGCAAAATCAAGACCAAGACTGAATGTGCAAGATTTAAGCAAGAATAAGACCAAGCCTGCAAAACTCTTGCGTCTTTAAGTAAGGACTGAGCGTCGTTTCAGGGAGTAAGTACAGGAGTTCGGGGTATATGCTTAGGGGCTCTATGAAAAACAAAAAAAAAATATTTTTTCCTGGAAAATTGGACTTATTCGAATTACGAACACTAGGTACGATAAACAAACGTATATAGCGAATGAAAATATAGTTTGGTAGCCGCCAGTGCTTAGAATGGACACAAATACATTATGCTGATCTGTCTGTGTGGTTTTAAAACACAAAGTGCTTAAATATGTGATCACCTATTTAATAAATATTGTAGACACTTTTAATACTATTCAAATGGGTAAAAATTTTCTATAATAATAATCGAATAACATCAAAAGCTTGCAATAAGATTTATGTACTGTTTAGGAGCCCGAATATGAGAGAGCTGTTTAAATAAATACATTGATATATTGATTCTTGTAACACAATATATTTTTACAAATATACATTAAAATGTAAAGAATATATAGTAGGTATTTGCACAATTTTATCTCAAGGAGTAAACTCCAGAGTCAGTTGACCGGACAGGCTCAATTTAAATTATATACGTATCCTATATAATACAAGAAATTGACACGTAAACAACAAACAAAACTTAAAGAAAGTTCTAGTACATAGAATATTAAAGAAGAAAATAGATAGAAAATATGAAGTAAGCACTGATATAATATAAAAGACTATCAGTGCGTTTTCGTTGAAAAAGGAGTTGACGCAGTCTGAATAAGTAAATAAAAAATAATACATTAAATATAGTAAGTAGGTATGACACCTAATAGAAGTATCGAAATAATAAAAACGAAAAAATAAACTATATGAAGAATATGCGTAATCAAATTATATGTAGTATGTTACTCTTACCGATAAAATGTTTATTTTCTTAACATTTAAAAAAGTTTAAATCGTGAAATGATTAGACATTTTTTAATTTGGTTGGTCTTTAGCATCGCTATGTAAAATTCAAGCTCCAAATGTACCTTCTCTGTTTTTTTGTTCTAATATCTAAAGTAACGTTTCATAAATAGCGACAGGCTAATAGGTAATTGTAAGTTTTGTGAGACTCTTGTTGCCAGACCAAGACTGGGAGTGCAATAACAAGACCAAGGGTATTGATGCATGACCAAGACCAAGACTGGCCAAGTCTTGTCTTGTTCTTGTATTTGGGGAATCCCATCTGTTTCTCTTTGGTCAGGTTCGCTCTCTCCTTGATACATTCTGAGCGGCAAATACTGCACAGAAGTTTGATGCACGACTACGTGCTAGTTTAAAATAACCAATAATGTTCCGATTCCTAACCCGACCAAAGGACACCTATTTTACCCCGGTCTTGTTCTCAACAAAACCTTCGAAGTCTTAATTTTTTTTTTAAACGTGTAATTCTGCTAAAATTATATTAAACCTTCTGGCGAGCCATTATCTGTGTAGATTAAAAAAATATTTCAATTGATAAAATAATAAATATACATTGGTCACAAGTTTGTTTGTACCGCACCTAACAAACTGTCAGAACTATTCAGGAATTTCTCAGAGAACAGAAGTACCGGCTGCCTTCCTTTAACATAAGCCTGAAAGATCTGGAAAAAAGGTACCTGCCCCCTGCGATGCCTTCGATGGACATTTGATAAATCACGTGATTGTGAACCCGCAGTCACAGGGAGTGGGAGGATACTTAATAGTGCTACAATTCAAACATATTTTTTGACATTCAATTGGTGAACATTGTTGGCGCCATGACTCTACACAATTTAAATTAAATGCCACTCAGAACCCTTGTTTTGGTAATATACTAGCTGTAATTAAATTATAAGTTATTTTAGGGACATACAAAATGCCATAGACTGCATGTATTCGACTTTTAAACGTGCAGTCAACTTTATTGTCACATTTGCTAACCGCATCTAGTTCACCATCCTCAAATTTTACGTTGAAGGTTAGATAGCCTGAAAATTATCAAAAAGACATCAGTTCTTGTTTAGTCATTCGTGGCAGCATTATCTACTGATAACTAATGGCCTCCTGGCCATTTACATCCACCATGAGGGATTTTTTTTAAATTTCAACAAGAAAGGATTTCATTGTAAATTCCATCAGTAATTGAAAGATGGCAATAAAGTTGTAGGTGGTGAACGCACTATCACAGTAACAGCCTATTCACCCTTTTGTAGAAGACGCCCAAATAATAAACAAATAAATAATCAGCATACGCTCGCCTGGGTTTGTTTTGGCCAGTTTGGTCATGCTTCTTCTGCTGCAGCGGACGATTCTCATGAAATGCCGAGTTTTTGTACTGGAAACAAATAATTTACTTTGTGGTCTTTTCACAACAAAAGCAAACACTTTATTCCTCGACTTACACTTCTGCTAGAATTTGGTATTAATAAACTAACTCGATAACCTCAATGACCCACTATATCATTTTTCTTTTATGACTATTGTGATGTCTTAATCTTGGAAACATGCAAACGTAGTAGTTATGCCAAATAAGGAATGTTGTGTAGACCATGCTGTCGTTCATTATCAATTACCTCTATATTCTGCAAATCTCTGACACGAATATAGAACGGACGCCCCATGAAATCTCTAGAAGATGGTCCTTTCAATGACTAACAATGCGAGTTTCGTCAAATTCCGCCGACTAGGCCTTAAGATTCACGACAAAAATTTATAGGAGAGAAGTCTAGGCAACAACAGTGATATTGTCGCAGTTTCACTTGACGTGACGATAGATTTAGTCTTTCCTGATAGTAACTTTCCGGCTATGGCATGTATTGATAGTCTATCCAGGGTCATTGTGCATTTAGCTCTCAGAAAACTTAATTAAACGAGCTGTTCACGACCCCGTGAATACTGGCGATCTTGAACCGTTTCATATCAGGAGAAATCTTGACTTCCTGTGTGTGTTTTACTGCTTTATCATAGGATTTCCAAATTTCGTTTTCAGAGGAAATTCTCGACTGTGATTTTTCCAATGGACTACTGTATGAGGATTTTCAAAAGAGGAGTGAAAAAGTATTCGAAGGATCGGCAACACATAATGTTATCGCTGGTGATTCCGGCGTTCAGGCTACGATTGCGGTTATCCTAATATCTCCGGTCATATCTATATTTCTTCGTACTCTCTGGCGAGACGGAGGATTTGGTTTGTCGTACCCTGGAAGGCTGCGGGGCTCGTAAGCTTGGTGAACAGGCGGCCGTGGTGAGCGGCAGGATCTCATTGTTGATTGTCACATAAAATATGCTTGACAGTGAAACTCTTTGAAACGCCGTGGCCTACTTCTAAAAGTCAGTTACCTTCGTCAATAAAGTCGCAGAGCGGACAAAGAAGACCGCAACTTACTTACAAGTAACAAAGGTATTTTAGTCTTAGTAAGCTCTATTTTCTTATGCCAGGGAATTTTAATTTATAATAAAAGTCGCAAAATTATAAAATAATTTTATTTTATTCGTTTATGTTTCATTGATCATACATATGTACAAACGCAGGTATATATTCTTTAACATTATGGAGTATTTTACTTGCACCTATATTAAAAACACTTACATATTATAAAAAAAAAACTTATACAAAGGTAAGGCACCTTAAGGAAGCTTGTGTGTGTCAATATCTGATACGTGGTACAAAAATGTCTTATATTATACACCCAAAAATATATAAAAAAAAAGATAATTCATCTAAATATATTAATTTGATCACATTTTTGACCACAAGCAAGATCTATATGGAGAAAAATGTACAAAAAAAAATCAGATACAAAGGACTAGTTTACCTCCAATAGATGTCGCTTACAGAAATCGACGGTCCCGAGGGTAGCTTACTGTAATATTTACAAAATGTCTTACTACATAAAAAATCTTTATTGTGACATCAAAGAGAATGCTTAGCCTCAAGTAGTGCAGGAATTCCGCTTCATAAACACATTGTATCTACACATAAATATAATTTAACGGACTGGCTGGCTATAATTTTTTTTTTTCGGAATATTTTACGTTTTGTTCATTGCTAACGGTTAAATTGAAAACAGAAACATCAAAAAAAAAAAAGAATTGTTTTTTTACGTCTAGTATGTGATTCTGCTTGGTGTGAAGTAATATTTTGATGGCTGTAAAAATTTTGATGAGACTTTTAAAATACGATAGACTGTTTTGCAGGACCGCGTATAAACATGTTATATGACTTCGATACTTAATTTCGATTATAATTTCTATTCGTTCTGTGCGAGTGAGAGCACACGGTGTGAGCGAGTTAGAAATGACACATAACACTGGTTACGCGCGGTCTGTTATACATAAGTATATTGTGGACAACCAACATTTAGTAATGTTTTAATATAGCAATATTTTTATTAAAACTAAGCTTGTTAATAATATATTATGTATACATGATTCCATAGCCATATAGTAATATATCAGTCGGCTATATGGTCTTATGCCGAGTTAGTTCATACAAACGATTCATATTAAATGCAAATTGAACAAATATTGTCAATTTTATAAATGACTTTAGACAACAATACAAAAATACAGTTCCTTGTAAATATATATGACTATAATACAATATGTATTGTCAAAATTATTGTAGAAATATTCACACGGTACATTCTGTATGAACGAGGTGTAGAACCGAGGTCATACAATATGCCCGTCCGTTCAATACCTGGTAACTCACACGTTACTATGAAAATGATTTTATTTAAGACATTTACAAATAGAGGAACACAAAGCGCTTACGATAATAACATAAACATACATTGTTGTTGATTTGGTATGCGAGCACGTGGATCGACGACTGAGATCAACTTACAAGATTCATATTCATTTTTAATCATGAATGGATACAAGACGAATACAACAGAACATGATATGTAAATTCGACACAGATTAAAAGTATAGATCACCCATTCATATTGATGTATGCACGCCAATCCACGGCGGGAGGTCTATCGCGTGTCGCAGCTGGCGACCAACTGAGCTCTTTCAACTACGAGACATCCCGACATCAGGAGTGGGGAGTTCCCCACCCACACTTTTTTGACGTCATCAATGTGCTGTGGTGGGGATGTATAGCCGCCTCTGGAAATTATTAGTTTAGTGTTAAATTAATGATTAAATCAACTAGCATAATGAACTAGAAACTATGATTTGTTTTTTTGTGTTTTACACACAGTTATTTTAAATACTTAATTGAACATTCTTGAACATTATAAAAATGAGCATCCAAGGGCTCTTAAAATACTAAAGTTAAGGACAATAAAACATTTAATTACTAACCTGAGTTTTCTATCAGCCTGTAGTTGGGCATCAGCTCGCAGCAACCTGACCGCCACAGCCACAAGCAGAAACAGTATGAGGGCGCCACACACGGGAACAGCTATTGTGGCAGCTTTGAACCATACTTCGCTGTTATAAGAACCGCGCTCACTCGCCACGCTGCCTTCTAGAAAAACAATGATAGATTATCATTATTTTGTTATAAACACATGACATAACACCAGTGGCGTGCACACCATAGATGCAAATAAGCACTGCATACCCTACCCATATAACAACTAAATCTATACTTTTTAATTCCTACTTACATACTTTTAATCATACATTACGAAATACGAATGTTTAATTTTAAATGTCATTTGATTCACAATTTGGTAAAAATGATAAATGTGCCAACTATCAACTCAAAAACTAACATTTTCCATCGGCCGCTGCTAGATGCTAGCGCCGCCTCCTAGCCAAAGTGATCGTATGCAAAACTACTTCGTGCATATATTCCATACAAATAATCTCAAGGACGATCTACAAATCTCGTGTTGTAAGCAGGAAATATTTGCATGTTTGTGTGCAAAAACTATGCATGTGTTAGGGTTCGAGAGGCACTGCTTCCTTAACCCCAGGGGCGTGCACAGATTTGGGGTAGGGTAAGCAGAATATGTCCAAAAACAAAAATACCAATTTTCATCATTGTTTCCTCCTCTTAAACATCGATAATAATGAGATCTAATACTTTTGCGAGTTGCTGTAAAGTTACCGAAACGTCGGGAGTATGTAGTTTTTTAAAATAATCAAATACGCGTAGTAATCCGAAAATATTAGTTTCATTTCAACATTGATGATATTCGCGCATGAAGTTGCAGCAGTCTGATCAGAACTGACATCTATATTTTTTATAAATCTATCAACTACCTCTGAGCCACGAAAGTACCTAAAAACGATTACGATCTGTTAATCACCACTTTATGAAAGTTATTTAAATCGGAATATCCAGAGGAGATCCAAACATTCTTATTATTATTATTTGAAAACAACAAATAAGGAAAACAAAATAACTTATTTGTTTGTACACAACCTGCTAGCGAATTAAAACTATCATAATACCTTTTATTAAAACGAGTAACATAACGTTTTTTTAGTTAAATCTAAACTGGTCACACACCTTCCCTTGGTAACTATTTTAATTTTATTATCAAACGACAATATTAAAAATCTAGTCGTAATTAATTTTGATAAACACACATCACCAGCACAGAGCTATAATTTTCCAGCTATAATTTTCCATAATTCGTTAATAAATAAATTCACTATTTATTAATTAGCTATTTACAACTTATTCACTTGCGCATAGAAAGACAAATGACAATATTCAATAATAACAAAATGGCGAAAAAAAATATATGAACAGTTTCCCGACCAATCAGAGTCCCATTTTATTTGACAATTAACGGAGTTTCTATGACATTTTAAAAGAATAGAATTAAGGAAGCAGTGCATACCGCCGCTCTGGCTGCATAGCGGCGCTAGCAGCTAGCAGCGGCCGATCGAAAATGTTTCGTAATCTGTTTATAGATGGCACTTTTAACAATTTTACCAAATCGTAAATGACATGATGAATGTCGGTAAACATTGTATTCCGTAATGTGTGATTAAAAGAATGTAAGAATTAAACAATATAGATTTAGTTGCTATATGCAGAGCTTGGTGCTATGCTTTGTGCTTATTTGCATCCATGGTGTGCACGCCACTGCTTAACCCTACTCGTTTAAAACGTCATAGAAACTTTTAAATGAAAAGCGACTATTTTATTTGTAGGTATATTTTTCATTTTTTTTTTTTGCCATTTTGTTATTATTGTCTTTCTAAGCGCAAGTGAATAAATTTTAATTAGGTCGTTAGTGAATTTATTAACGATATATGGAAAAATTTTGCTGTAAGCTCTGTACGGGTAGTGTGTGTTTTACGAAATTAATTAAGAGTACATTTTCAATGTTTTCTTTTGATGATAAAATTAAAATAATTACAAAGGGAATGTGTGTGACCAGTTGAGACTGAACTAAAAGAAAGGTAATGCGTTTAAGGTTATGCGTTTTAATAAAAAGTATTATGATAGTTATAATTAGCTAGCAGGTTTTGTACACACAAATAAGTTATTTTGTTTTCGTTGTTTGTTGTTTTCAAATAATAATAAGAAGAATGTTTGAATCTCCACTGGATATTCCGATTTATATAATTTTCGTAATCGTTTTAAGGTAGTTTCGTAGTTAAGAGGTAGTTGATAGATTTATAAAATATATAGATGTTAGTTCGGATCGGATTGCTGCAAATTTATGCGCGAATATTATCAAAGTTTTAGAGGAGGAAATTGTGATGAAAATTGGTAATTTTTTGAAACATATTCTGCTTACCGTACCCCAAATCTCTGTGCACGCCCCTACATAACACAAAGCAAGTGGAAAACGATATTTGAAATCAGTTTTTGTCAGTGTATTTTTCATTATATATATTCTACATTCTCTTAATTTTAATATAGCTTTAGTTTGGGATAACGGAGGGAGAGTTTGTTTATTGTGTGAGTGAACAAAAATGAACGAATAGATAATTCATATTAAAATTAGAATTTAAAAAAATAAGTATAAGTCTAAATGGACCAGATTTAAATCTAAAAAGTAGTTAAGTATAAAATGTTACTTTTCTCGTATATATAAGTATCCTTACCTATACTATAAGAAATAAATTCAAATCTATCTTAACACATTCACTGTATAATAGAAACAAGTCGACTTCGGGGCCGGGAGAGCGTCTTAAAAGCGCATTTTATAGGACTATCTCGAAATGCAGAATGCCATTGCCATGCCATCAATGAAACAGCAAGCGAATTATAGAATGTATCATATAGAATAAGCGGAATCATAATAATGAAATGTCCACCGAATACATTTCTAAGAAAGTGCAAGCGTAGCCGGAACTGTTACATGTAATGAGATAGGTACGTCGTAAATGTATCTGACGAGAAACAATAATGACTATATAAAACATATACATTAAAAAATAATCTATATGAATTTGAAATAACTTAAAATATATATATAAAGAACAATAGGTACACGTGTTAACATAAGTTGAATAAAACATAAATATTGTAAATAATTTATTGCACAACAATTATTTATCTGGCCGCATTGAATTTAAAACAACTTTGAAGAACACTGACTCACCGCTTGTATTAAATAAACACTGGTATATCTTTATTCTAGGAAACGGTTACATTTTATTGATATAACAATTGTATTTACAATTTTATTGCTTCGAAGTATACCGTTTTATATTATAACACATAATTTAGTTTACGACATAGTGAAATCTCTGTGTGAAAGAAGTGTAATTGCTGAAAATAATTTAATAAAGGGGTCTATTACGATGGAAAAAATGTTATATAATATATAATATAATGCAATTAAATAAATAATTAAATGACAAGAATATCACGCTAATACAGATGCGAGTTGTTAGTTCCAAAGTAAAAGTATAGTGGACTGAATTCCTACATACAATTTTAAAGATCTCGATCGTGAGAATGTTTTTTTATAATAAAAATTAAAGTTAAATTATATAATACATACCTATATCATTGGTCAGGTTCAGTCGGGCCCTAGCTAGTGGACTGTCCTCGTGATTGCACAGATCCTTAAAACAGCATATAACTTTGATGTTGATACTGTTGTCTTGTGTGTCCTGACAGTGGGATAACGCTTCCTGTTCCCTGGAAATTAGTGTAGCCATTATAATTATGTATGCTAACGTGAAAATAAATGCATGCAACATTCTGCAATTTTGTTTACCGACCGCGTTAGGAAACGACTATCAATTTGAATAAAATTGCCAACGTTTGCCAACTCATATTTCACACGGGCCGAGTTTTCAAACATAAATAATAATATGCTAAATAAAATTCTATTTGAACATATCGTGAAATAAACTGAACAATTATTGTGATTCAACTTTGTGTAATATTTATACAAATGTGTTTAATGTTATAAAAAAATTCTCTTTAAACTGGGAATTGTTTGAAAGGTTTGATAAGTCTTAATTTTGAACGGTGGCTTTATTTTAATCATTTTAATTAGGTACGTTATATGTATTAAAAATCTAAAGGTTTTATATAAGCGATGGACATAATGAGGTCGCTGCTTATAATGAGGTGAAAATATATATCTTAATAAATTAAAAGCGAAGTACACTACAAATTTTAGGATTACGTAACTGAAACTGTTTGTAACAAAATACAAGGTATAACGGGTATATATATATATATTTTTTGTAAATTTCCCTCGCAATAGATCGATATATACATTAAAATATAGACAAATAAGCTTGTAATATTTTAGAAAATTGAATATTTTGTACGATAACGGACGATCCGATGCGAGCTTTCAAAACGTATGGTCACACTGAGTTTGTTAGTGACGCAGAACACGTTCGATACTAAAATTGTGTTATAGTTTGTTGAAAATTTAAAACGACTTCGCAAAATGTATGCTAAATAACAATAAAGACACCGACTGTCGTACACGCGAGTTGAATACGAAGTATCGATAATGAATCGTATTTACCTTAACAAAAGTTATAACAAGCTGACTTGGAAGTTTTTCATCATTATAAAGTCTTACTGGACAAAGTTTGGTTGACTGTAATTGAATTATTTTAATTATTAATTTTTATCACAAAGTATTGAGAGTATTTTAGAAATTATGACGCAAAACTCTATTAGAATATTTTAACATTTTCAAACGCGTAAGATTAATAGCTTGTAAATAAGTTCATACCCTTAAATTAAATGAAATCACTATAATTAATGATATAAAACAGGTATAACAAGTTTCCAATAAAGCACATTTGATTCATATAAAGCCATCTTTCACTGCATAAATTGCTCATTAAGTCGACAGTTAACCTTGCAACACCCAGCCATCAACTATTCAACTAATTTGAATAGCTACGGCCTTTCTCGTGGGAAACGACATTATAGATGCCATAACTAAAATTTGTCCAAATATTCTAATAACATTAAAGTTGCTATCTCTGGTATGCTATAAGACATTCGTTTCGAAGACGTCCCGAAGATAGCATGTTCGACTGAACATTGTGATACGCTACAATGTATAAGAAAATAAAAAGGTGCTTGGAAAAAGGTTGCTTGAATTCTGCTTATATAAATAACATCGCGAAGTAAATCAAGTAAAGAAGAATATTTGAAATGTAAATATGTATAAATCTTTCGTGTTATATATTACTTATCTTTTGTCTTACTCCAGAACGACTTTCGTTTATAACAACAGGAATCTGATCTTCATTGAAATTGTATTTTTAAACTTTAAGTTCTTTATAAAGTTGACGTATAGAAATACAACGATCGAAATTAATTCAGTGCTTAAAATACTTATTCTACTTATTCGGTAGAAAAAAGTTGCAAATGTATGTAAAATATGATATCCTCAGTATAACTCCACACTAAGAATATTTGGTTTACCAAAGAATATTACTGTAATCCCCCCTCAAACGTCATATTCAATAAAATTTAATATGACGAGTCTAAAAGGGATACTATGAGATAATAGTAATCAATTAAACATGTTATACCTGGTTTGAATCAGCCCCTCATTGAAACATAAAAGAGTTTTACCAACATTAAAACCAACAAGCAATTAAGGTATGAAACTTTTTTTATAATAAATCTTTAACGGCACAACACTATTACAATAAAAAAAAATATATAATGCAATCTACGATTTAAATAATAACTATAAATAAATGTACACATGATAAGAGGTTGAAACACTTGTTTTATCGATACAGAATAATAGAAACGTCGAAGGAATAAAACACTATCTGTTGACATTAAAATATCGTGTCATATGATAATGCATTAGGAGCTTTATGTCCTTATAGAGAAAGAGGTATCGATTTGTTGCTACGAATATATGGAGCGCTCTGAACAGCCGCTATCTTAGATCACGACCTACGACCGAGCTTCTACACTCTTATCTCAACAAATGAGGACAAAGATTCAATATTTCATAGCAATTTATAAACAATAGCTAAATGTATTAATTATATATAAAGCGCATTCAATTTGTGGTAGATTGAAATCTTAACGAAGCGGACCGGTCGATCGTTAACGGAGATAATAAAAGGGAGATTGCCAAAAAAGAAGTAAAAATAATTTAAAGCAAATAAAAGCGGGCATGCGTCCGACTGAGGAACCTGTTCGGGGCGGACGATGGACGGCGGATCGGAGGATAATTAAAATTTATAATATACCAAGAAACTTATAAGACATTAAAGAAAATATTCAGTCTCGTACTGACAGTCTAACAGTAAAACTAACACGTATATATCTATCAGCTGATAATTGTTCCGCTGTCGACGATGATGAAAGAGATATAAAGTAATTTTGAAATGACCAGACAAATTGATTGAGGATACACGGAATGCAATATGTTGGAGCTGGTTCTATAACATGATAAGCTGTTTTGATGGATGACACAGCACGTTTAGAAGCTGGACTAACAAACGAATAATTAATTAATACTATGATGAAAGCTAAACGAGCAACACAGGAGACCGTCCGCGGCTCCACAGATAATGTTTGATGTGAAAAAAGTTTAATTACAAAGGAAAACAAAGAACGTTAATGAAAGCCTATAAAAAGCAATCTGATGACTATTTATTTAGTTTTAAATTACAATTCTTAAAGGTATGATGCGAATTTTAGTTTTCACGCTAACTCTCTTACAAAAACGTTTGTTTTATTTATATGGAATAATTTTGGGTAACATAATTAGCCGTAATAAAATACAGCAGAAACGAATTTGATTTGATACAATTGTTCAATATGTAACAAACATTTTATGAAATATTAATTTTCGAAATAATTTATTTATTTAGATGTACAAAAAAATAGTGGCTGTCTAAAGAGAAAAAGCTTTACAGAAGTAAATAAACTAAGTCAGTACAAAAGAATTGTATGAATAATTTTATGAGTACTCACGTATCAGCTAGATGTTGAATGCAGCCGTGTCTGGCGTGATGTCTTCTCACGGGCAGTTCACTGTAGCAGCCACCAGTCTTTCTCGACCTACACATGTACCCGGTACTGACACACTGTGCCGTGTTGCAATAACATCTGACACCATCCGGCTCGCCTTCCACTTTTGGATCTAGAAATAAATAGATCATATTATAATGGACGAGATTTTAGAACTAGGATCATTTTATGCAAGTCATGAGAATAAAAGCTATTCATAGATCAAGGAAACTATTATTATGTGAAGGGAAATGCTGCGAATGTTAGTGAATCCAATCGTCTGAGTCGAGGCGCCCAGGCCTCGTAAACTTTGATAGTCGTCATAGGCCACCTCTAGTGCCTGTACCGTGCATACAACTATGAATCACCTGACCGTTTTAGTGACTATCCCAGCGGTTTGTTTTATAACAGCCGTAAAACGTACTAGATTTATATGATTGATGTTTTATTTGGTGTTAAGTTACATCATTACACGATTTGACCGGCTTGGATTTAGTTCATAACGAAAACGTAACATCGTAACAACTATATGGTTTTAAATATTTTGTTGAAAAAACAAAGCACTTGAATCGGGATTTTATAAACCTGTAAAATATAATACATATGGTCCGGCCGGCATTTGTATGAATAATGCGAACGTCATGCAACGCGGGCTCTTACATAAATATCCTGGGAGCCAGCCTCCGACCGCATTCAATGTAAATGCTTCGACTCCAGACGATGAAACAAAACGAAATTAATTTCAGAGGGACGCCGCTTTATTTGCTCTCGGGCCGAACTTAAAAACGCAAGCGACCCCCCCTGACGGCTAGTCCCATTGGAATTCCACTCGTTCCCAAAATTGACTTCATCATGTCTAAATTCTGAATGATTTGTAATTCATGATTCGGTGATGTTTTACTTTATTTTTTGTTTTTTTGAAAACAAGACATTAAAATTCGCATTTACTAATTAGTATTCCGGGGACTGAATACGCAAATACCTTAAAGACGACATCGAATTCTTTTACAAGAACATCAGTATTAAACAAGCTGATTTAAATTACAAATTTTATAAAAACTTCAAGATCAATCGAGCGCCGTTGTCTTTGTAACCTGCAATCATTGGATTTCCAGAAAAATAATAAAAAAAAAAATTGTAATACAAATATAAAAATATATTACTTTCGACCGTTCGATTTAAAATATCTGTCATTTTCCTGAATCTGTTTCATTTAAACATCAATTATGTTAAAGCTTTATAGTTATAAAATGTTATAGATAAAAAAATACATATAATTTTAAACATTCTTTCATTAGTTGTTCAATTAGTGTTATCGTGCCGTCTGTAGATATAAGATGGACGTCATTAGTAGAGCTTTACAATTAATTTCAATACAAAAAGGAAGACAAACGGAGCATCGGAGGATAAGGTAAATAAAAAATAAATAAACAGAAAAGAAAAGGCCCCGGCATGTTATTTGGTATTGATAAATGGCCCTCCGGAGGCGAGAGCGAGGGAGACAGAGCGAGGCTAGAGCGGGACGGGTACTAATGAGCCGATAGGATGCATGAGTATGGGATAAAACATTATAACATAGGAGAGCTTCTTAACGTCTTGGAACTTTTTAATTTTATTGTTTAACATTTATTATTCACTTGGATGTTTACTCAAATGCTTAGTTTTTAGAGGCGGCGCAGGCGCAGCTTCACGCTGCATTTACTCGGAATGCGCGGAACTAATCATTCGTTTTTTCCCCCGTTTAATATTATATATGTGTTTAAAATGTCATTTAAAATTGCAAACCGTTCGTTAAGTTTACCATAATTCACTCACTGATTGTATTAAACTAAGTTTTATCACCATCAATCACATTAAAAGCGATGTAAATCTCAACAACCAAATAAAGGTTTTGGGATGTGTTTATTATACGGTAAGAAACCCGTTCAAATCAGGAGCCGGTATTTTTAAATCGCGATTGAAATGTTCCTCCGGCCTCGGCCGAGATCATAAGAACGAGATAAATGTCCGCTCCGTTTTGCACTGTCTCTTCAATATCATAAAATAATGCTACTTCAGTATCGAGTTCTGTTGCATCTCGAGATTCAATTAAGATTAACGCGAAGATAGTGTTTGACTTCGCAAGAATAGTTCTGCTAGTTACGATAAACTCGAATCATCTCTTGCAGTTATAGCTTTCGAGAGATGTTTGGAATAAAATTGTTTCGCCGACATCCAAACAATCTACGGAGGTTCGGGACGGACGTCAAATCTCCAATAAGGTTACCAATGTTGCGACACCGGCTTTCTCCAAACGTTCACACGCTGTCCGTTGTATCTAATAGTTTATAACGCTAATAACGTCAGCGCGGCGCGAGCCAAAGCAGGTTTCGCTATTCTGATTGGAGTCATAACTGGCTTCTGCTGATTGGATATCAAGCAAGGTTGTGTATCGGCCTTGTTGGCATTACATATTCAAATGTCTCGTATCATCGAATCTTCTGGCCTTTCACCCAGAAACAGTAGATAGAACATTTTTTCGTTCAAGAATTCCATACGACAATCAACAATTACATGCTGTATGTTGTAAAATGTTCATTACCATTAAATGTATATGATGAATAACTAACAAGGCGCACACGCGTGACAATTAACAATAACTATACAGCAACAAACAGTCGGACGGAGCGTCTTGTAATCAAGAGATCTAATTGGTTTCAGTTAGTTATGGAGCCGGATGTTTTGGAGCTTGTCTAAATATTTGAATCGTTTTATCTTCGCTTCCATTGGTTGTTTTTCAACATCTCCAATCACTATTGGTCTATTTGCGTTCAAGTTTTCTGCTGTAATAAATGTCGTCGGCTATGTATGTCTCTGTGTTTATACTCGGCGCCAGTAGCTCTTACCTAATTACGAACGGCTGATGTTTATTCTTAGGTTTACTCTTGTTGCGTTATTAAATAATTCATACACCGAGATATAAGCGGGCTAAAGTTAATTTAAAGTTTAAAAATTCATAAATAATAAAGTGGTTCACGTAAAATGGGATTTGCATTTTAAGTAGAAATAAAAATAACAGTATATTTTAAACAAAAACATGAGTTCGAACAGGTAAAATTTTATAGTCATTTCAAGTGGCTATGACTTCATAGCTTACGTTTCAACTTTCATGTGGATATATAACTATATATTAATATAATAATACTAGCAATAGATAGAAATGGTTATGAGTGTAATAAAGCCCTGTGGAAACGCTTAGCAACACTGGATATTACAGCCAAACTGCATGGCAACGTTATTACACATAGCCGCCGTCTGCCACAGACAACTTGATCGACATCACTTCCTAGCGCAAAACAAGCCCCGCTCGTTCATTATAACATTCTGAAAGTAAGATGCACTATGATGTAATCCTTGTTTGATTAACGCCGGCTAGCTGAGGCGTTTTCGCATTAATGCGATGGAAATGCGACGGTTTATCTGCAACGGGGAATTGTTTGACGCGGTTGTAGTACCTCCATTGTTGGGGGTAAAGGCGAAATTTGTGTGCCACAAAACTATTGTACGGATACCAGTTTTACAATTATCAGTAATTCCGTCCACGTCCCGACGTCGAGGTTATCGAAGCGCTTTCACGCCACACGAATAACATTTGAATAATGAATCCGTTCATCGAACTCCTAAAACAGCGAAATAGGAAGCTGCGGTGTTGATCGCCACCTGTCGGTTGATCGGTTTATCGGTGCATTAAGCAACAATACCATCAAAGGCTACCCGACCGCAGACCTTTCAATAAAGATTCTCGTTCGCGTGGGCCGTAAAATGTCACGACTACAATGATCCCCGTTTAACTCTCAATGGCCCTAAATCATAACAGTTCCGTCATCCACTGTTGAGTAAATTACTCGCGTGCCGGCTTTCCACAAACACTACCATTGTGTCTCAAACATGTTTATGTTAGATTCACCGTTTCAATTTATTGTGTAAATATTTATTTTGCGTGACAGTAGCGTAAGTAAACACTGGCAGGTGGTGGTAACGTTTCATTTTTATAGAGCATAAATTGCCGTTGAAAAGCCAGCCCTAGAGTTCATTGACACTGAGTAATTTAAAATCATACATATAAAATATAAAGTAGCACAAAAAGCTAAGTCGATATTTCGACATCGACCGCATTCCGCTCTTATCCGGAGCTTGACTTTCAATCAGTTTAATTAGATCGTGAAAAAAACATTGAGTCGGACACAGAGTCGCTCGCCTCGCGCGGTCTCATTGTGATTTATTTCACTAGCTTTTTTTTACCGATTTAGTCCACGTATTATGACAGTACTGCTCAGAATGTCACCACCCCGATGCAGTACTACAGTGAATATGGTTTAT
Organism: Danaus plexippus; assembly: GCF_018135715.1. Lineage (NCBI taxonomy): Eukaryota > Metazoa > Arthropoda > Insecta > Lepidoptera > Nymphalidae > Danaus > Danaus plexippus. The sequence continues at coordinate 6,343,721 of NW_026869849.1, read as the reverse complement.
ATTCACCTTTATACAGGATATGTAGTTCCGTTTATTTAAAAGTAGTGTGGAATGCATGATGATCTCTAAGATGCATTGGATGGATGGCTGGTAAGAAGTCGATTGGAATGTGACCGTGGAATTCACTCGCCTGCAACGTCTTCGCTATACGGTAGTTATTTTTATTGTAACGTGATACATAACTGTTGTAGAGATTAATTTCAGAGGCAATAGAAGACAATAGTACGAAACACAGACTAACAAATTACCGCCGTTATAGGAAATTACATGAAGAATATTTAAAACAACAGTTAATGCATATAATTTTCTATAATTATAGTTTGTCACGTTCAACAAAATATATCATTCGTACTCATAATGAGCCATTACTGAGAATTAAAACTCTACTTAGAGCTACATTTACTCATAGCTCAAGTAATCAACAATAGTTAACAGTAAAGTGACACGTATGTCATGGCTCTGTTACAGCTAGCTCTAAAAATAACATGTAATAACACAATCACGCGATGTAACATTAGTGACAACAATGCGGCCCTCGTACCCACGTTCTGTATTAAGAACATAACTCGGTTATTGTGATGACTTAATTACTAACATTTATTTTTAAAACCTTTTGTCATATAGACTAGGAGAAATTCCTTCCCCTGTACGATAGAAAAAGTTAAGGAATGTGAACGTCTCATCGCTGTATATAGACGTGCTTCTAATGAGTTATATATATAAAAAAAACTAATTTATTAGAATTTTAGTATATTTTAAAGGATAATCTTGTTTTTTTCTCTTTTTAACTATTGTAATAAATAGTTATTGTTCTATAGTTTATCCGGTTTTTTATTTATAGAATGAATACATTTGCTATGAATAAATAAATATTCGCATAGCTCCTCCAATACCAATGTGACACTACACAACAGTTCTAAAGATTTAGCACGCCACTACACATTAGTTGTACCTTTTAAACGTCTAAGCGACGTTAAAGCGAGAAACAAACGTCTGGAACATTCGTAAACACCAAGCAAGCGGCGCATTCAAAGGAATGTTCAATGATGAAAATCTTATCATACAGGGTTCTCACAGAGACGGGAAAATATTGTGCTCTTGAAAGATAAAATGACGCTTAAGTGTTTAGTAATCGTCTAATTACTACTTATTATATGGGAACATAAAATAACTACTGAGATTAATAACATCACAAGCGAGTAGGATGGAATTTTTTTATTAAGGATAAATAAGTGAGAATACCACAAAGTTAATTTCGTATCTTAGCAAGTATTTCCTAAGGCAGCCCTATCAACTTACAAGGAAACCTTTCTGATCTCGATGCGCGGGCGCTTTCAAACGCAATCAATATGCAAATAGTGCGTATGAATGGATAATTAATTTTACTGAAGCAAATTCCTTTTAAATTATCAAATAGAACCACATGCCTTGTGACTAAATAATGTTCTGAACAGAGTAATATAATATAACGTTGTATTTTTATTGATAAATAATCTGTCAGTCGTTTTCATCAGATACGATTGTCAATTTGCTATCTCAAACAATATTGTACATTACTTAGGATTGTCAAGATATGATGGTTCTACCTAAATACTCTTAGAATTAACTGGACAGGTTTAATTTAGCTTAAAGCTCGTATTTCTTATTTAATGATCCTAATACATAACAAATTACGATCCGTGCTAACCGAAAGATTTGACTTAGAGTCATTAATTCTGAATACACAGTCCATTAACCAAATTAATACATTTATTATAATTTCACGTACGATTTATGTATCGAACGTTAACACAGTAAAGTAGCCGAACAAAACTTTTATCCTAATTTGGACCGTATTAGAAGGCGGCAGAGGTTTACTTAATGGAACATTTTCTCATTATTTTTCGTAAGGTCACTGACATATGACCGTTGATAAAAATGTTGTGAGAACGAAATAGTATCGCCTAACGATATATTAAGTCAGTACAATTGATAATGATGTTTCTAAAACAAAAACATTTATAAGTCCGATATTTGTGTGTTTAGTAAAATGTTCATTATAATAACTGATTTGTACTGAATAATCTACTGTCTAATTATGTTTTTGGAAAGCTGAGATTTTGTATGTATACGTGTGTGTGTGACTTAATTAAAATATGTCACGATATATCCCTTACCTCCGAAGTTTTAATGGTATATAGATAAGTTAGTTGTTTAGATATAACCGAACGTTTGTAAGACGCAATACATAAAAAAATCTTCTATACAACACGCAAACACAACCTGATTATACATATTTATCAATTGCAAGAGACAGTGTTTTTAATTAACAGCGTAAAAATCTTATCTGACTTAGAATATACACCTATGGGTTCAAGTGAAGTTAATTTTACAAATCTGATAAATATTAAAATACAAATTTAGTATACAAAACGCGTCATACTATAAATTGGACCACAAATTGTTTGAGCTAGAGAAATACCAAGTATCGTAGTCTGTGTGGGCCAAAACAGCGGGGGATCGTGGTACCGAGGATGTTTTTAATAAATTTGATGTCCATAACTTGAACAATGAAATTCAACCAATTTTAACATAGGAATAATTAACAGAACTACATAATACAAAAATTTAGTATGTAATGCACAAATTATAAGGTTGAAATGTGAGCATATTGAGCATGGAATATGGTAAGTAGAATTTGTTTACTCAAAGTTTCGGCCGTCAGTCCTAAGAGGCGGGACGCCACACAGGAAGTTAATGTTTAAAAAAAAGTAATCTTACAATTCTACTTAAAATTTTTACCATACAACAATATTTGTTCGCCACAAATTGGTTTCAATCTTCTACAATTACCTGACTCCACTCGAACACGCAATTATCGAGCACGTCGAGAACTTGCCGACAGAAGTTTTATTTATTTTATATAATGAAGAGTTGTTTATTTGAATTTTTTGAAGTGCCCTTTAATATGATGGAGTCCCAACAACCTGTTTAAACCGCGATGTTTTGTATTGAACCCAACAACTCTAGTAGTGACAAAAGAGTTTCTGAAAAAAATATATGCCCACAAATCATTCCGCTTATTCCGATGTATCTGTAGTACATATGTAAATATATTATTTCGACGAAGAAATAAAAAGTATATATGGCAGTCATAAAACTTATCAGCATCTTCATAGTGGTGTAATGGACTCTTATCTCATTATAGAACCCGCAGCCCTTTGAAATGTATAAAATTATACTTTTATTGTATCGTTTTATCAACAGGAATATTAAACATGTTTGTTTATAGAATTGATTGTTTAAAAGAAATATAAATATAGTCTTTGGTTCATTGTATGAGAATAAATAATATAGTATTTATATACTTTTTATGTGAAAAATATTTTTTATTTAGGAACTTTTACATTTTAAGGGTTATGCGGACGTAAACTACCTAACAAAACAATTTATGGATCATTCTGACATGCTTACTATATTATTGTTAGGATCAAAGCAAAATATGCTTTGCACAAATCTTTCAGTAACAATAACACATATATATGTTATTCAGTAGTTGTTAGCTCCGGATGCTGTGTCCTAGGAGATACGATCTCAAACAGGTCGTATCATATTTCTTCCCGGTTATAACTGGCATTAGTTTTTCAACCGATGACATTTCCAATCAGACCAGCTTCAGAACGGATTCTTTTGGATGAATTATTGAATACGTTTCGATTTAAAATGATATATGTATAAATAGTTATTGCTCGGTAGAAACATTACTTCTTATAATAACCAATAATCAACAAAGAAAACTTAAGTTATATTCATATTATCATTATTTTTTTAAAGTTTTAATGTAGTAAAATTATTTGTCGGCTCATTTTAATTGAGGTTGCATTGTATTTAAATTAAACGATATTTTATCAATATATCCATCGAAGAAATACAACATTATAATTAATTTTACGGCTATATAGGGATGTTATTTCAGAGTATACATTTTCACTTTATATAAAAATATAACCCGAAGGCTCTATATTTTACCCAAGTCGGAATTTACCCAAGTTTACCCATCCGTTGTAAGGGACTAAATAGGTAACAGAGCCTTTGAATTTGTACAAATTATCCAACAGGCAGGTGCAGTCGCTAACCAGGCAGATCGTTAGCACCATTCCGTTCCGATATCCCGTTATTTGGAGGCATTCATCTTAAAGGTATTTAAAATCTCTCATGGAATAACAAACGTGAATAATTTCATATTACTAAATATGAAGTACGTTCATTGCTTTGTTTTGAACGTTTAAAATGCTATTTAATTTATGTATATTAGAAAAAGATGTATGGACAGGTGGAGTAAAACAGCTGCAAGACTCGATGGCATTACGGCATTAATGTACGTGGCATTTAGTGGTATTATAATAGTTATTTAATGATACTGACGCCGCACGCATAATCCGGACAAAAGTTAAGTTACTTTATTAATATTTTAATATGTAACTTACTTGGGACTTAATAATTCTGTTCACAGACAATTAAGTATGAAACTCGAATGTCGAAATGACATAAAATCGTTTGATGGCCATTAATAGTATATGATGATGGCCTAACGAAGTATCCGTCTGTAATCAAGTCGGGCGCTCCGTGCTGATTACGGGGTAGCCGCCCACTTAGAATACTTTTAACTATGACTGGAATGCCCGTAAAAAATTATATTATTTACATTGTTAAAACCATATAAGATTCGTGTACGCACTTATTTTTGTTAATATATTTATATATAAGTTTTAATTGTTGCTGTTGTTAGTAAATTAAAATATTTTAACGTAATTCCACCAAGTTTTTCCTTCGTGTTTTTTATTTGTTTATATGAGATCGACATTGCTCTTTCCACTGAGATGTTTCTGCTATTTCAGTTTGAACCTTATATTTTATATATTCGGTTGATATTCCCATGTAATGATTTATATTCAGATCCGTATCAGCATTCGCTAATTGACATTAAACGGTGTGCATTTTTGCAATGTTTCAACGCGTACGGTTTTCTAAAGTTAATTGGAAAGTCAGCGTTCGCCAATAAGATTTCTATTAAGCTAACGAGCCAATTAAAGTTGGCTTAAACCATTATGTTGTATTGATAAATAATTCAATGAATTTATGTCTAAGCTATTGCAGTAGGTATATACAGAAGATGGAGTTGTAAAAATAAAAACAATTATAACTTTAATCTATCTAATATACAACGCGAGACAAACGTGACCGAAAACATTTTGATAACAAGCGGTAAAAAAGTAACATCAACAAAAAAAACAGGGAAACCAAGAGAACCACAAGCAACAATGACTTGGAACCAAAATAATTTGATAATTGGAACATCTACCTGATGCGGTACCGATTGGTAGGAATTGGATTCAAATTATACAGGCACGGTCTTAAACTATTATAATAATGACGGAAAAGGATTCTCTTCGGCTTCTTTGAAATGGAATTATAGATAAGTAAAGATGAACTATTAACATATATATATAAATATATATATATCGCCTACATTTGTTCTATATTTAAATTCAACTCATTAATGTTCTGTACACGACTATAGGATATAAAACAAAATAGTCGTATCGATAATTTTGAAATCGTTAAAAGACATTAGTCTTTATTATTACTATAATATTTGATAGTGATCACAAAATACAAATTCTCATTACACGAATAAGTTTTTGTATTAGTGTGTAACGAACAGAACGTACATTTTTCACTGACAGCCTTTGCCAATATCACAGTGAATGTGTTTGTTCATTGCGTTATTTACGGACTGCGTAATACAAGTGGTTTAACTATTGAGCAGTTTCACGACAATTTCCCAAATACATTAAAATTTATTTCATAGCCTAATTGTATGCACATAGAGTGTAAATTTATTTGTCACAGTCTATTTCGATGCTTGTTATAAATCATAAGTCAATGGTTGTATTAATCTATCAAACGAATTTATAAAATTAATATACGAAATAAAATAATATAGTATGTGGGAGGTGAAAAATGTTTGTATTGTAGGATATGGAAGGTATTATGATTAAAATGATCTCTTAGATTCAATTATATGTTGAATAATTCATAAAAGGAATGGCTATAAATAAAGATTTTTACCGTACAATGCAAACAAGAATTTAATAACTTTATAATAGAATGCTTTTTACAATTGTTGACATAAAAAATCAATATAACGTATCAATTAAATATGATACAAAGAATAAGTAACATCTTATGAAGCTCTTTGTCTTTATAAACATACAAAGTGTAGATGACAATATATTTTTATTTTCTAGCACACAAATAGTGCGATCAAAACACATTAGACACAGTCAACTGACAAACAGTCAGGCAGATTTATTAGTCTGACAACTGGCCTTTAAACTCACGTTTAATACCTAACACTACACAAATTATAACAAACAATATGCACTAGTGAGTCATTTAAACCTATCCGAGATATATGTATTATAGATAAAATATAGTGATGTAAACAATATCGATAGAATCACGACGCTCAATAAAACATTCATGTGCGATACTGTTTTGGCATGTCATCGATGTGTCGATCGCGATTGTGGCGCCGAAAACGGAGAGGAATGAGGTCACCGGTGGCATACAGCCAAGTGCATCATCGAACAATCGGATGGTATGGAATTATAACGACTCTTTGATACATTATATATATATTTTTATTTAATTTTATTTATAACTGATTTTTATTTTGCGGTGCAGTGTGTATCAGTTAGTTTATTCACTTAAGTACTGAAGCAGCATGTGTATATGAAAATAAATTAAAAATGTATTTTGCCAAACATTGACCTTACATTCAATATATAATATAGCTGAACATTCAATCAGAACCAAAAAAAAAAATCATCCCTACAAAAACTATTGCAGTCTTATATTATTGAGAATAATATAACTTTAAAATTATATTAAACCGAGGTATTACTTTTAAAAGAGGAAAGATTTACAAAAAAGTGTTTATTGCAATCAAAATGTCGATTCGAACATTTAAAACGCATCAGGTTGACACGTTCCAGTGGCAGACAGCCAAGGGACGTGGCGCCAATATTGTGGATAATTACACTTAGGTAACACGAGCCGTTAAATAAAACATATGATTTATTGCGCCTGCAGGCTGATGTATGAAAAACGACTCAATTATATATTAAGAATAGAATTAGGTTGATTCAAATGATGCAAATACTAAAAGATTGTAAGGGTTCAGAACAAAAGTTTGGGTATTTTTGATAGTTGAAAATATTGATGAAATATTTGATCATCCACATGTAATGTCTGTCTTTTAGAGAACAATTAAAAGATAAATATAAGACGTCAGTGTGGGGATTGGGGTCGACAGCACAGTCTATGTAAGTGGATAATCCTCACCTACGTTTAAATTCAAAGAGGCGCCTATAGTATTATCTATAGCAATTTCTAAATCCCATTTATGCTACACGGTTTGGCTTCTTCACGAGGTTATTCTATTTAATTTACAAGTTGATGTTTTATTAACTATTCTTGCATTTTTTATGTTGCAAAATGTGTGAGAAAATTTAAAATTGTATAGTATTATAGTTCCTCATCCAAACACGTGTAGGATGTGAATATCTCATGAGATTTTCCCTGAGGGCTATAATATGGGACCTTTTAAGTCGAGTGCCCAGACTTCTGCATAAAAACGCTGAGCAGCGCATTCGCAACACTCCTTAAATTGCAGATGCTCATAGACCTTTGTAGCCATCACAAATCAGATAGACCACTTGAGTTATAATATACTTTTATCCGCCAAAACGCATTTAATCTTAAAGTACGATCAAGGAACCAGTTAAAAATAATCGTTGCATATGATAATCGGATATCCTGAAATTTGGACAGCAATCAAAATATCGATAATGTGTCACGTCACTAGCGGATGCGGCCGGCGCCGAGCTCGCTGGCGCCGCAAACAATGTCTCTTTTAAACGCTATAATTGTTATGCTAATAGCAGATTTTTATCAAAATTTGCGTATTGTTCTAACATTAGATTGTATTCGTGCATTGTATTCTACGATTCATGTTTTTCATAAGGATAATATATTAAATAAAAAGTATTTGAAATAAGATAATTAAATGTTATTATTATTTAGCAGTATTAAAAAATTTATATCAAGTATTTATATATGTGTTATGTATGCTACAGTCATGGCAATAATTATCGCCTATATACATGCTAGACACGAGAAAACTTTCCTAACTTAATATCATAGAAATAAAAAAAACTTATAAGTAAAGTGAATTGAGAATCAAAGACATTATAATATATGAATTAGTCAGCGAGGACTTGTTTATTTGTGTTCGTTTATTCAAAACAGTAAACAATGTTTCGATTTACAAGCCATCCTGTGGCATGAACTATAAATAAGGTGAGTACAGACAGAAGCAACATTTCACAATTATATTTATATGAATATTAATAACAATATTATATATAAAAGAGTCGTAATAACCATTGGGAATAACGTTTTAAATATAAAATATTATACTATCATATTCATTTTATGCGGACACTACATACGTTTTTTAGTCATTGCCATATGTCTACGACTATGAGTTTTACGACCAGTGACCAAGATCCACTCCACATTAAGACTGTTAATAAATATTTATTTAATATCTATAGCCGGGGGTCATGTTGTAATGGTAGTGACAGCTACCCCAGTAACTTTCTACAATCTATTTCGATACGCCATCCCAGGCGTGTTTAAAAATAACAGAATTGATAAATACCCGTTTTGGTATATTATTCCTGTTATTATTTAACGTTCGGCTTAAAAATGTGAATTAACAAAGGCGTTGCTACTGGCGATACTGAACTTTTAATATCATTTCAACTGAATACAGATAATAAAAATGCCTTTTCTTATATACAATAGATTATATTTGTAGATAAAAAAAGTATTGCTTTTTGTATTGAATACAATTCTTACTACGTCCACGAAAGTTTAGAAACTACTGATTTAAGTGTCACGTAGACGAGAGAGTAATTCAAAGACCTATTGTTTATAAACTTTCCCATTGATATCTGACATTTAAGATATATGTAACCTTAAAAAATATTTTCTTAATAATCATAGTTTGCTGATAGTTAAATATATAACTTATATATAATACTTTTGATGCACCAAGCAGTTACTAATCCTTGGGACTTTATAAGGAATCGGTTGAAAGAATATTTGCAGTCTATTTATAATAAACGTATTCAAAATTTTAACACGCGTTTATTTACAGAAATTATTATAACTCAATAAATATCAAATAAAAAAGAATGTAACTATATTCTTCAGTTTTAAAACGCAGACATTATTAACTGTTCTGTTTAAGATAATTCAATACGTACATATTTATTATACGACTTAATTATCGTAATTATAACCGTAACTTTAAGATTTATTCCATACAAATAACACGTGAAATTCTACAAACAACACAAATATGAAGAACAGAATGTATAATGGTATGTGTGAAAGATAAGTTATGAGACAGAATTTTGTAAATTGATGAATTCTTGTTCGTAAACTATCAGAATATGCCCATAAATCATAATGTATATAACATTGTTTGAGTTATTTTACAAGAATTAAAATAATTGCATTATATTCTACAAGGAACATAATGGTTATATTCTTAAATGTTGATTGTATTCACGTCTCTATTCACTATCGTAACTCAAATTTATTGTTAATAGTATTTATTATTGAAATATTTTGTAATATATATATTATTGAATTATTTAAGCACGTATTTCTCATCAACGTGTTTAAACTAATAGTATAAGAGAGTTTTAGGCAATAGTATGAAACATATTACTCTAATCTCTTCATATAACCTACTATTTTAGTGTGAGGCATTTTTTTAAAGCCCGTATTTAATATATAATAAATTTAATGCACTAATACAAATCGAGTGCAGTAAAATGTGAGATGGACTGAATACAATATGAAATATCCCCCTTTATGCAACAATAATTTCAAAATAGACGCGAAATCGTGTACATAAAAAAAATAACGAATTTTATGTATAAATAATATAAGCAGCAAGCACGGTTTGCCGCGAGGGAAAAAATAGCGCTCTTAGTACGGCGCCGGCGCCAGCGGCCGAAGGATAAGCTACGGCTGCACACTAGAAACCTTTCAACGTTCACACACAAAAATAAACCTTAATGCAGTTAATATAAAGGCTATTTCAAAATAAGACCAATGGCATTTACACCGTTTCATCAGACATCCTACAGTCTGAATGTGCTCATGCGACCGCATCGAGTCATTTACGATACTTGAAAATTATAAACAAACAATAATAAACTTTAACTTGATGGAATAAGGACGAACGAATTTATATAGTCGTCATGTCTTTTACGAAAACTCAAGTAACATTATGTGCGAAACACTAAGATACAAAATCACCCTATTACTATTGACATTCTAAAGGAAACTAGCGAAGTGATAAATATCTCGACAATACCGGCACTAGAATATGTATAATTTGAATACAACTAGATGCTAGCGTCCAGGAACTGTATTGTAATATAATGTTATTTTAATGTGTGAGAACAAAGATTCATAAACAATACACTAATGTGGACAAACCACTTGAACTCGTACAAGGAGCTCGCCGACGAATAAATAATATACAAACATGGTCAAACGGACACGTTAAAACGCCCACACCCAGCAACAAAACAAATATATTACTTATATATCGACGGTGTGAGAGAATCTTCGTAAAGCTGTAAAGCTGCGTATTCCATAGTTTATACAACAGCCGCAGCAGGTGCACGCTTGAAAGACGAAAAACATAAATTCCAATACGATAACAGATGTTGGCCAGCCGACGGAGTCAGAATTATGAAATCCGACGTTATTTAGACTATAAAGCTTTATGTAACCTAAATAATCTGTACGCATTGCTCCCAACTTCCAAACACAACAAAGAAAGAGCAAATAAGATACGGAGAGAACATCCGACGGGTTCGAACGAGAGGACTTATCTAAATAAAACCCACGCCCCTAATCCCAAGGTACCCGCTCGTGTCTCGGGTGAAGCCGCTATCTGTACACCGGTGCTACAAAAACGAATCTTATCAACATAAGAGAAAATCGCCTCTGCCGGGACCCTATTTTTACTCAGCTTTTAGCGTAACCGCTCCGACTGTCGGTTTTATAAACGTTTCGAGGACCGCCGGATATTCATTCGTTAACGGAAACGTCTAAGTGAAAAATGTAATTACAGTCCATATAAATAAGATAGAACAGAAAACTCTGCCCTTAGAGATAAATCGTGTGCGATGAACCGCGGTTAATGTATTCCAGATAATATAAAATATAAGTTATCGCTGAAAATTTTAATGACGACGCTAAAAGCCGAAGCCCTTATCGACGTGATTTATGTTTTCGAGGGATTAAAGTATTAGTTCGACCAGTGTTGGTAAACATGATGGATATTCAATATTTAAACAATTCTCAGTGTACACGGAGACAAGCTCTCGAATCCATTAGGAATGTCTAATGAGTGTTTGAGAATGTCAAACGACAGTGCATGATGGAGTGGCATTAAAACTGTCGCTGACAGACGGTCGATGTATCACCGGCTAAGTTTTATGAGCAAACCAAAACATTCACGTAAATTGAGTACGTGAGATCGTTTGTTGGTTTTTATACACGTCTAAGTATTCAACAAAAATAATTATCATCCACAACTGAAACGCTTAACATTGTTATCTCCTCGAATTCAACTCGCATAATCCTATCCAACATTTAAGGACTAATAGCGTTCGCATTAACATGTCGAAACTTGAGACAATATTTCAAGTAGATACCAAGCAATTCACGTCCCAGGTAAATTGTTATCTGCGAAATGCATTAAAAAAAAAACTGGTTTCGTCTGTATTACAGGTAGAGAACCGTAGACGCTCCGAGAACAATGGGGGGCTCCTAGAGGCATCCGTCATTAATGATATGATATAATGTGGGCGACTAAGTCAATTAGGCCATCCGCCGACGCCATTCCCAGAATGTCGCCGACAAATGACTGGGTACGATAAGAATATAAGGCGAGATTGTCTTCTCGTATGTTTTTGTCCTTTTCGTCATTCAACTACGACCACTGATAACGGGAACCTTTTCTTAATTGAGTTTCTCTGTTGTGTGATTGTTTATCGCTGAATGCATTAGCTGCGATCGTACGACGCTTTATTGGCTGTGGCATGCAATTAAAAGATTGCCTGAAATTTCTGAGTAACGTCCATGGTAAATAAAGATGAATAATCTCTTTGTTGTTGTTGCCGCTTTTTGAATCAAACTATGTCAGACACGTTATGAATTTGTAATTGTTTTACAATGTATATATCGAAATTGGAGTACAGGGATCGATAGCTGGACATCCGCTGTGTCAGAGATAACATGTTCCAACAGATTCGTGCATTAAAATTCTGCTGCAGATGAAGTGGAGCGAATGTTAGCTATAAAAGTCATGTAACGTTCTGAGTCAGTTCCAAGTACGCTCAGTCTGAATCACATCCTTAACGTGTACAATGATTCTCTCTCGATACATCCGTTATTCTTTTTGATTCTGAATTTTTGTACCGCTCTAAACAGTCACGGCGTTCCCGTTTTGGAACTCATTTGATGTTTTTGGCTGTGTTTCAAAATGTTTCCTCCGATTACTTTATAAATTATTAATTCGTTCAACAATTGCCCGTGAAGTTTGCAATTCTTTTCAAATCTCAAGGTTTATACATAGATATTGTATGAGCAGCGAATGTACAAAACAAATCGCAGATAAAGCGGAGATTACAATTTCTAAGATATGTTTTAAGCCTGCCTCTAACCGGTAATACAGTAATTATAGCCCATAGTAAACCACTCGGTATTGTTGAGCCCGAGGTGCAATCAGATGAAACGTCAGCTGGCTTTTGACCCCTAACCGGGAATTTATTACCCAGTAATAAGTAACAGAGGTTTACGTTAGGCTTGATTGTTTTCTAAATTTACTTACACCGGACAGACGTTAACTTCAGGCTTCGTAATATTCAGATAATTATTATGTTTGTTAGCTTAGATTCGTTCGTATAATAAATGTTAATTTTAAATTACGAATCTGTATAATTTATTGCAACTAACTGTGGTCTTATAGATGTAATGACCATACGCTCGCTGCTGATACGGCAAACGACTGCCTGTGTCTTGTTCATTTAATTTATTACTGAACTATTAATATTATTATATTCTTATCAATAAAAATATATTAAAGAGAAGTCTGGATGGAATTATATACAATGTATTAAGGAAAAAATATACCTTATTGTATTATAAATCATTAGAAATGTAATTTTAACTGGTAACAGGAATAATCATGTAAATCTTTGTCAGATAAAACTGAGACACAGATCATATCTGAAAGCCAGTTACTCATAACGCTCTATCGGTAATGTAAAGGTTGTGAATGCCTCAATTAAACGACGTTAAAATCAAAGCCGCCTTGAGAAAGTTCGGTAAATATTTAATTGCAAACAAATGTACTGCTTTGTACCCGGAATATTTGCATACTGGATATTAATAACAGAGTCGACTTTATACATTTCTACGATGAATATTGAGCTTTAATAGCACCCATTTAAATAGAGATTCGTTTGGACGGCTGTTATGTTAATTGAGTTAAGGAAAAACCTGCGAAAGTGATTATATATATGAATAAAACATTAATTACAGTGGAGGCGCCGGCGCATGAGCGTCAGTCCGTTTAAACTTATCTGCTATTGTTGGTAATGAATTGCTAAGACTTTAATTACAGCTGACTTCCAAGCCTTTGTGTGACAGCGCGTTTTCACAAACAAGAATAAAATAATGTACCTATATATGCAATATAGTACTTTAAAAATATTACTGTAATTATAAAAAAACACTTCCTTAGAACATAGTACGAATATAAAATTTTTCATTAGCCAGGTTCAATTTTCTTGGTTGATTGAAAGGTAGTTTTATCAGCCAATTTTAAAATTTAGTAATCTTTGTAACTTAAAGCATAGTTTAAAACTTAATTCAATAGTTTCTTTGTATGCGAGTGTTATATAATAGTATTTGAAAGTAACCGTTCGTACTGGAATATAATCTCTGACAGCGACGTCAACGAGCGGGATTTATCTCGTAGAGCTCGATGTAAGCTGCGTGGACACTTATTGTTACTTCATTATCTATTCACTATTGTATTGAATTTAGAGTTTTGCTAACAGATCATATTAAATATAAAGATTTTTCGATATAATTTAGTCTAGCACACTATAATTTAGACTATAGTTAAATATAAGACTTGAAGAACTAAATGGAAGGTTAGAATTAAGCTTGTATGAGATTTAAGGAGATATTATTATACTTGGTCGTGAACGGACTGATCTCATAGATATTGAATATAATTTAAACTGGAATATTGACACAGTAAGAGCGGACAATCAATGTATAATAATTGGTATAGATCGGTACGCCGGCGCTTCGCCTTCGAACTACCCACACTGAAATAAATTATATCAAAATTAATTTGTTTATATTATTTAGATTGAATGTGAATTTAGATTTTATTTATAATATCATATGAAAAATATTCGATGAGAAATTTTATAAAAAAATAATCAATTAAAGGGCGGTACATTAACATTAAATAACGCCTGAATCGTAACGAACCTTATACGGCGTTTTAGACATCCTAAAGGTATTTTCTCTCGATAGGTCAGATCGAAGGCTTTCAAGTATACATACAGCTGTACATTACTATTAATTATAATTATCGGATATGGCGATTTCCACTAGGCGTCGAAGTTTATTTGTAAAATCAAGCTACCAAATAAAGTGCATTGAATGTTTGGTTACTTGTGTTGTTTTCTTAATATGGAAGTGTGTGGTTTCAGTGTAATTAAAACATATCTACATTACTACTGACGTAGCGGTATGGCGTTGACGTATTTCGTCGCACTATCGAAACGAAACTAATAACGTAAGTGTGAAAATACATTTTAATGAAATACACGTAACATAATGCGTATCATCAACGGATTCGTACTAAAATTACTTGTGCCAATTAATGTTTGATGGCTCCATAGTTTTTTTTATACTATAATAAAGTGCATTAATTGAAAATGTGTGTAACGGACTTAATGCGAAACATGCAATTAATATTTCCTATGAACATGATATATAGGTTACATATGCAGTTGTTTCAATTAACAAAACTAATTATTGTCGAGGTGAATAACGACCGGACCACCGGCCAATCAGTTTTTAAAGACTCGCTCGCAATCATACAAAATCACAGTATGTTACACTGAATATTCGTTCGGATAATTTGAAATTTTAATATACGAAATTGACCTTAATAGACAGTACATGTAGAGACTAGTTTTCAATCAAACATATTGTATTGAAGTGTGGCATACTGGTGAAGTTATTCTGATATGTAACAAGTTTCGAAAAAATGAAAGAATTGATTTAAAGAAAATGGTTTTCTAAATCTTCATGTACTAGATTTGTTATTACAAAATACTTTTACACGACCTCATTAGAATTAAATAATATTTAAATTCTTCATAAAAAATTACATTAAAAAACAAATTAGCGTAAATGAATCGTTAGTAATATTAAGAAATTGTTCGTTTTTTCTGAGTAATGACGAATACAATAAAAAGTTTATTTTTATTCGTTAACAAAGGAACTGGTAAATAATCAAAAAAAGACCACCCAGTACTGGAAGCAAGTTGTACGTGTTAACGCGGCCCTGACTGTCGGCTGAGGTCAACATTGTTAAATGAACGGCCTTTGAGTTGAAAATTAAAATCTACTTGACACTATTTCGTTACATAATATGGTATTTATATATTAAAAAACTCAGATCACTAACTAGCGAGTGAGACGATTAAGTTAAAAGTATTATCGAATTGACTGAACTATGACGGTAGTCGAATATTTTTGAAAAAATATCTAAACAAGACAGTTTTATTCATTTCCTAACAAATTTTGCAAAAAAATTTGTCGCCAATGTTTAGTAAGATCTAATAAAAAGTATGTTCATTGCATTGTGATAACTTTAAGAAAATATCCATAACTCATAAGAGGCTCCGTCGTTTTAGTTTTGGATAAGACATTTTTTATAACTATTGAGGAAAAAAGAAATTTATAATAGAGAAGAACATAGTATAATTATTATTCTGTAATATTTTCACACAACCTTATTCAAATGTGGTCTGTTTAAGGTGACAGTGGCTGTATATATGTTAATGTCAGCGACACCTTAAACAACAAGACCTTACGCTGGCCAAAGTATTCATTCTGTATTCAACAAGTGTCACAGTCGTGTACATGGATGATAGATGTATGATGCTTCTAAAACAGAAGACCACCGCGTCGTCCTCAATAAATCCTCTTCGATTGCTGAACATACTAGTCCCTACACGTGACTTCGTCCGCTGTAAATTTTGGCATTTAAAACCTTTGCAAGGAATTTTCATCAATCGAAAGCATGCAAGATAAATTATTATTAATAATGTAAATATCAATTTAATAATAGGAATTTTAGCATTGAATTTGAACGGTTGCAGAAAATTGTATGTGATAAATACTTTTTTATGGACGATAGTGTAAATCGGGTCAATGCCAGTTGGCAGTGTTATATACGATATTTTTGTTTGTTGCCACGCGGCACGCATTCGTTTGTGTTACAAAAAAGTAAAACTACCAAACTCAACGTTTTGGTATATAGTTCAATAATGTTACCGAAAATTTTATAAGATATATGTACTTTGTAAATTCTGTATTATTTACCGCTTCTATAAGTTAAATCTTTTAAATGTCAACTACTCACAGTTTAAGCATTACGAGACATTATAAGAATTAAAAAAATCAGCGTGCTAACTATTGACCACATACATTAGTACAACTGTTTATCGTCGACTATACGAATAGTTTAAACGCTTTACATTTGTAAATCGTCATTGATACAATGGTTACGAATAAAAACGACGAAAGTGTAAGTATTGAGGTGGACAAAGAAAACTTGTATTGCCGTTACTCCAACCACAACTTTACGTAGTAGGTACACTAAACAGAATTCTAAGTTTTTCAGTCACGTACTTACATCGATACCCATTCTATGCAAAGATTTATTGATGAAAAAACTGTGTACTGTCCGTATCTAGTCTGATGCGAACTCGTGATAATGCTGCAACACAGTAAGCAATTACTTTTTACTCGGCAGGAAATGGCTACTTAGTAATCAATATTAAACAATACATTATTTATGTGTTGAGATCACGTTCCTCGGTTGATCATTTATGTTTTTGTTTCATACAGAACCGTTTTTATATCACCATATATCTAATGGTGCACAGTTCTCGTCTATGAGAATAAATATGTATGTTCCAACCATTATTAGCATCGCCAACGCAATGAGTCGTTATATATTTTCATTCATACTTTAGTTTTTTTTCATTTATAGATGTGAATTCATACTTAGTACGTTCCCAGCGGACCGGCCGCGGCATTCTAGTAAAATTAATATATAACATATTGATTGTACTTCGTGGGCTTTGTAAATACGAAATATTATTCCTGATTTATAGACGGCACGTTATAATGTGGACATAGCGCCTTGATATCGACAGCTGACAAGTCACCTTCGAGAACTCGCTGTACGCATACATATCGCACATTAAGTGCATTCTACACGTGACGAGCTTTAATACAACATTTGCAATACATAGTGTAGAAATATGTGTACATAGCCTTTGGAACTGTTAGGACCATCATAAACAACGCCATTACTTAGGAACAGCTTAGACGCCGTCATTCGTGATCTTCTGTAACCCAGTAATATAAAGTAAGCCGAGTTACTCTCACTGCAGGCCATTTGTTTGCGTGCAATTAGAAATAAAAAAGAAATACACTATCGTTGTTGCATACTTATTATCTTTAATGTTAATTTCGTAGTAAACAGCGTAATAATTGCTGCGTTTTCCAATGGCGTTAGTAATTATTTTGCGTGGGTTCTTAATTGCTTGGTCAGCGACGCGTTACGTCCGGCCTGTTTCCCGGCTGGAGCGTGAATGCCAGCAGACCGCAGATCACCAAGCATGCGCCGATGGCGCCTCGCTTCCGTCTACAACCGGAAACTAGGTGAACAGGCGTCTGCAACGCTACACTGACACCGCTGTTAGTTTAATGTCTTAATGCATTTTTGATTGCATTTATTACGATATCGTCGAGCCATAACATATCTCCTGATTTAGTCGTTGTATTCTTTGTTCTCATTATAGCATCGTTTTAGTTTCAGCACTTCCGAGAATATTACATGATAAATTTTCTACTGAAATATTTCAAGGAAAATATTCGACCAAGATAGTAACGAGGAATCTCTTTGTTGTGTATGACGCACGAGTAAGTTCAACCGCTGATATTCAGAAACGGAATTCTTACATTTTTAATCACAGAATACACAGTACGCAAAAGAATTAATTTCAATGTTTTACTATAATTTTTAAAATTTAAATAAACCGATTATAAATTAGGTACAATTGAAATTACTGATGCAAAACATTAGTATTATTATTTGTTATTAGCAGTGAATAGCCCTAACCAAGGTTCCTTGCTCAGAACTCGCCGACTCGGTCAGGTTCGTGAAACACTCATTACAAGCAGACATTTCACACAAGACCCGCACATGTAAAAGTACTCACCGTACAAATATCATCGACATCACGACGCCTAACGACTATCCCTTAAATAGTAAATACCCCCGTTTGTGACGCTAAGCCGAATTGACCTTTAAAGTTTTCTATTACGGGTCAGATTCGGTAAATTTTTTTGCCGTAGGATATTCGGCGCCGCGTCTAATAGTTTGGCGCCAGACAACTGTTAAATAATCCCCCTCATAATGCTACTGCGGTCCCCGAAATTTTGTTTCGGTGCTGTGACACGCGTGTCGCATTGTTGGTCGCTATTAGATCGACCAAATTAGTAACTTAATGTTTTCCGCTACGAAAAAATGCTAATTTCACACAAAAGGGATCACTTGTGTACTTTATATTTTGAACCAGTACTCAGTATGGAATGCCATAAATGGTATGCATGCCTATTACCGATTATAAATAATGTATGCGTGAAAGCACTGCCATTTTCTCATATCTAACCATTGATTCCAGCTCTTATCATGCGATCATGATTAGATTTACAGTTCGTTGAATCGTCGGATCAATTACTAATACAATTTGTATAAATTCTGACAGACGTTTCAAATATAGTATATACTTCATGCTGGAATGGTAACTTAACAGATATATATACGTCTTTTATTCATTTTAACCATGTTTAAATAAAGATGTCGTAAATTATTGAATAGCGACACTTCATCAAAACGAGCTATGCAAGGAAAGCTCACTGTCACCTTTCAAGTATCGTACTGCTCTCGGAAGCATTTTAACGAGTTTAAATAAAGGTGTAAGTGCATTGAAGTGTTTGCCAAAATATTTTGATGTTATGAAGGGCGCTTTTAAATTATTGTTTTATTCCTGTAAGACTTGTATACTGATACAGTAGTGCTCGTGTTATGTTTGTTTGTGTGTTACAAACAATGTAAAACTTTACACTTATATTATTTATAATCCGTTTTTCGTTATAAAATTTTAAAAACCATTACGAAGCGGCACCTGGATATAATTAGTTGTAGGATATAATTACACTAAAAATACGTATTTTTTTCTATGATCACTATGAAAACAGTGTTATTGTATAAATGTATGAACATCGCAAGAACAAGTCTCGTCCTAACATACAATAAGTTGTCAGATAGCACATGCTGGTAATTATACGAAATATAAAAAACCCGACCTGATTGACAGGTTCCATAGCAAACGGCACTGATAAGCTCAGCCAATAGCAAATACCAATTCGGATTCCTGAGTATTAATTAACATTTTATTAATGAAACTAAGTTTTATGTACAGGTAATTTTGTTATTTTACATTTACATAAACCCGATGTTTCAGTTCCTTTATGGCAAACGAAAACGGGCGGATGAAATGAAAAGATTTTTTTTTTTGTTTTTTTAAAGTATACCATTTAGGAATTCGAAAAAAATTTAGTTCAATTTAAATGAGTGCACGCGAGAAACTTAGTAATATTTCAATTCCATTCCATCTGTTTCCAATACAAACTATCTTCCTGTCTTTTAGTTCATCATCGAGAATTCTATTGTTCTGTGAAAGAAGATACTCTTATGCTTTGTAGTCTTAAAGTCTACGTCATAAATACAGTTGTAATATGGGAAAACTGTCGCCTTCATTACCAACTCCGTAACTAGAATCAAAATTTACGACATGCCTGTTTTATAGGCCTTTAAATTTATTATTATTCAAGTATTCATATATTATAGAAATTACGAAATATTGTAGTAATTTAAATACTTGAATAATGTGCAAAATATACGACTCTTATTACCCTCTTAAAAGTTAATAAGCAACTCAATTTGAACATATCTTTGGCATAGTGATTTATTACTATAATTTTTGTTTGATTTAAATCAAAATTATCATCCGATTTAACTATAAGTGATGGCTTTATGAATTCTCATTATAATTATATTCAATCTTGTTAAATAAATTGATTTTTAACATAAAAACCGTTACATTTTGTTACTGTTACTTTATTATTCGACAGAAATGGGGAATTCAAGGGACGGTCCAATACGTCACTGGCGCCCGTTGGTGACCATATGTTTGATAATAGAAAAAAAACATTGAAATTAAAACCTTATTTGAATGACGAAAGATTTGTTTTTAAATATTACAAATCTCTGTATTTAAATGTATGCATAAATGCTTCAGAAGTTTTTTTTTATGATTTTAACTACCAGTATTTAGTTGATTTCATATTATCTATTTACATAAATCCATTAACTTGATTGTTTTTTTAAAAGAATAATAAAGCTTGCTTTTAATCTCGACTTAAATAGTAAATGTGTATATCAAAAGCTTTTAATTATTTCCACCACGTTAGTTACTTTACGAATTTGTGAACTTCCGTAAAATACTCCAAAATCGGCATTAAGTATGTAAATAACTTTCATCCGATAATAGAATTGCATACCAATTTCATAGTAGATATATAATCGGGATTTCCGCCTTTATTGCATTGTGATAACGACCACATCCTAACCAGGGAATGCGGCAAGGTGTTGTATAGATTGTAACCGAGGCGCCACGTCTGCCCGCTATCAGATCGCTTTGATACGCTATCGATGACGTCATAATATTGATCTATATACTGGGCAATCCAGACAGATATATTACAGCGCGAAAATATTCACAGAACTATACATACAAAGCTACGGATTAGAAATTATGGCCGTAGAAAATTTCAGAATCAACAATAAATATAGTACATACCTATCACGGGAGAATAAAAATAAATATGTAATAAAATAACTTAGCTTGAGACAAATCATAAAGTGATTCAATTTAAAAGCTTTCGCTACAGCAAGGCAATATTGAAAAGGCGTAAAACAGCAAATATATCATTAACTCACTTGTAGAATATAATAAAGGATTCTAACGAAATACAATTAATTATTTGATACTCATAATAATATGAAATTATTTTAAACTATTACAATATAAAATAGAAATATTCATTGTTCGAAACCGCTTTCAACGTAAGAATTTATCTTAAGGAGCGTCTAAAATTCCCTGTCGAGTAGAACCATGAGTGTGAACTTGATTTGAACATTTAAATACAGAATGAATAGCTCCACACAAGATGAAGTCATTAGCTGATATTAGTTCTGGCAGAAGTAAACTGTGATAAACTTTAACCTCTGTAATTTACATTTCGGCAAAATCTTCAAACGTCTTATCGTGTAGGATTGATTAAAACAATCTCGTTATACGGAATCACTTATGTTATCACAGTTATGGTGATTTAAATATTTTTTTTATTATTCATACGTTAGATTTATGAAATATAATGTATAATGTTGCTGTAAACATTTTTTTTAGAACATTCGGGCCCAAGGTTCGATATATTATTCAAATATGAGTTAAAAAATAATAAAATAATTGCATTACGATTTCATAGTAACATATTAATACAAAAGCTATTTGTCAAGTATAATATTTGTTGTACGTTAAGGAAATTTCTTGAAAAATAAAGTTAGTGTTGTATCAGAATCCCGATATGAATATGTAATATCAAATCTTTAGAACTAAACATTTAAGAGATGTCATTTCTTAATTTTACTACACCTTACCATTTAATCCTAGATCTGCTGATTCCGACGACTCGTCACTCAGAGCAAACGAGAGTTGGTACAGAATGAGTACCAAACACACGCTAAAATTAACCACCGCCATTGGTTTGTCAATTAAAATCTATTGCCATTAACAAAAAAGCATTACTGTCACCATTACTCTCTAAATAAATCACAAAGCTTCTACATTAGTCCTATCATCGGTTAACACTTAAATATTATATGATTTTATCACAGTTTCATTATTATTTTAAAATGTCACAGATAAATTTATAACTATTAACTTTTATATTTTAATTTATTAATGTAAACACGGGGTAGAAACTAAAATCACAGAGACTACCTCTCCGTTGCGTTGTCACAACCAAACTAATTGCCTATTGCTATTGGCCGGCGTGCGCCATAGCCATGCGGCGTGCGTCATGCGTATGTGTGTGTGTGTGAGAAAGAAAAAGCGTGAGCGAGTAGGAGAATTATTGCACGCTCAGATAGTGCTGAGTAAACAAATAAATAGCTAATTGTATCGATAAACAAATTAATTAAACAAATTAAAATAGCTGTTTGTTGAAAGCCAAAGTCTGAAAATAAGTAGAATACTATTTAAAAATTTTGTCTTACTTTATAAAAATATAGACGTTGAAATTTATTACAAAAGTGTTAATGACTTCATGACCTTAAAATATTAAAGTAAAGGAAAAATCTTTTTCCTAGGATATAAGGATATTGAATAAGGATATTCAAAAGTTTATTTGGTTGATATTTGAATTTTGTTTCTACTTTCAAACCATTACTATCGATATCTCATATTATCGAACTTAGTTTGTAAGTTAAAGTCAATGCAAAGTTAGTTTAAATAAATGTTTAAAATTATACTTAAATGGTATGACTTAAAGTTTAAAATCGATTGTAACTGGCTTGCATAGAATTAAAAATTGGTAAAGTGCCAGGCATTTTGTGTTCAGCCATGCGGTATGCATTCTGATTTGTTTTTTTTTTCTTTTTTGGAAGCGCCATCTCTATACATTATCTATTTGTTTATAATATGGCGTCTGACCACCCCTCTACCAAAGAGATATTATGATAAAAATAAAGACATTTATAAAATAATATTAGATCGTGTTTTATTACTTCCGTTTAATGTGTTACTAGCGTTGCTTTTTATTTTAACTGGTGCATTTAAATTGGCTTCTTGAATACAAACTGTAATTAATCTTAAAATTAGAAATCGAATTAATTCCTAATAAAAAAAAATCTTTAGATGCCGGATATTAGCGATCTGCATTAAATAAACTAAACACTTGACAATCTGTGTTAAAGTCTGATATTTCGAAAGCTACGTTAAAGAATATCTATAATATTTATATAATGAATTTCATGCTGTTTATTGATCAATCATGTTTTAATTGGTTACAAACAATTATATCTTTTTCTAAAATTTTTTAGCATATTAAATTCCTTCACGGTTACTTATTATTATGAAGTGATTCGGTTAAACAACCCATTTACACTGAATTTAATTTAATTCATTTGCGGCCTTCATCCGTGCCAAATAAACACGGTATATTCAGCCAATGTCACGTACAATAAATAATTATCTCTAAGAATGTATGTATCAAGAAATAACACTGTAAAATCTGGCGCCAGCTAGGAGAGACCTATTTAAAAAAAAAATGTTTTGTTTTAATATATTTTAGAAATGTATCACCAGAAGTATATTCAAATAGATAAAATTTTTGAAATATTTCTATGAAAACGTTGTTATAAAAATGAGATTAGTTTGTTGGCGGGTTAAGTACTTCGGCGCCAGTGTAAACTACAAAAGAAATTCAGGTACTCGTCCTTTTGTCGCCCGACAGACGACGTTTTTAAAATACTATACAGATAATGAAACACTTAAAGTGAGTAGTTTAGGACAAAACAAAAAAACTATTTTGACGAGAATATTGACGACTAAGTAAAGAAAGTACCGAGGAGAAGTATGTTTTTCTAAATGAGTCGAGTTTTGTCCAGTTATATTTAATCAATATTAATTATTTGAATAATTTAAATAATTAAACGTTTAAAAGTATACCACTTATTGTACTAAAAACAATCTATGTCGATAATTTATATTGCTATCCGAAATTACCAATATGACAGTAAACAAATCGGATATGAAATAAAGGTGTCTATTTATTTGTATAAATTAAATTATTTATTATTAAACTTATTGAATCGTTATAATATTTGCTTAATGGGCGCAAGCTCGACGTTATCATTAGAGATAAGGAAGTTGCCGCTATACAAACAATATTTATTTATTGGTTCTTCACGATAAGGTTCAGTACAAGTGAGAGCATGTTTGGACGTGCTGGGGATTTTGATAGATGGCATTCATATCGAGTTAGTCATAAATATTTTAATGAAAATAATGTTGTATCATTGAACGGGTAAAGTAAAAATATGTATAATGTGCCTTCATGACGCGAAAGTGTGTAGGGAGATGCAATGATAGAAAATCAAATATGCAAACGTGATTCCCAGCTATTTGTGTAAATTTTTACCAGAGTATTAGAGTTCAGTATAGGTAATTACTATTTAATATAAATTCTTGGATGATAGATATTTCATTAAATTACTAAACCTAGTACCTATGTAAATACTGCGGAGCACTTGGGAATTACTGAGAATATAAATAACGATTAAACTACAGTCAGTTGATGGCAAAGGTGAGGTTTACCGAGCACATTTTATTCACCCTTCCTTCGTGTTCGACTGTAATGCGACATGTGATAGTTGGACAAAAATATTCTATGAAACAAATCACTTGAACCATTATTTAAAGAAAGACGGCTCTTTAGATATATACAATTTCCTAACAATACCTAAACTTTCATAGCTGTAAGTGTAATACTTATAGTATAATAAACTAGTAGATAAATGAATATGTAGATGTTTATTATATGTCAGACGAAAAGACAAAACGTTGGCTAAAATTTCTTATGACTCAAATACGGCTGTGTTATATCAACATTGATTGACGTAGCCAAAACATACGAGCGCGCCATTGAGGCTGCGGAAGGGAAATAATCAAATGATTATTGGTAAACACGTAGCCGATAAAATCAAATATAAGGACATTTTACTTATAAATATATGACACAAAACTTGTTCTAAGTCCAGCAACGATTTCAGATTACATTAGTTGTATTCGCATAGCTTTGTTTATGATTTTATTCAACTTTATCCAACCTTGATATTAAAATAGACATTGGCGAAGCTCAATCGCAATTGGAGGTGCAATTTGCGGATATTTTATTTTTTATCGTGTAAATTGTATCGTCTTCGAAACTTACGTAGTGCTGTTAATATTGTGATTCATTTTATTTTGTGCTGTAGTATTACAGTTAGTTTGTTTGTCCTTTTATTTTCTAGATTTATTTGGCATTTATAATTCATAATATCGACTTCCAGGCAATTGTATGGTATGTTTATTGGCTCGCAGTGAGAAGCAGACTATTGATGTAATGATAAAAGTATAGGAGAAATTAAAATAATCATTTGTACATTCCTATACCCATATAAACATTACGTTTGATTATCGTCTTTACTCCTTTTGCATCACTAGTGTGAGATTTCTATAGAAATGGACCTAAGAAGCTGCGATTGTTGGAGAATTGAATCATAGCAGTGTTATTATAATAATATAAAAATAATTTTGTTATTGCGGAATAGCATTATTTTATCTTGTATATCAATCACAAAGGCATGTTAGAATATTGATGGCTTCTAGCATATGATTGATTATTATTGTTCCAAATATTCAAAGTTCTCCCAAAATTTATTCATAAAAAAGTTACCAAATACAAATAACTCAAATCTAGGTATACATATGGATATATTATTATAATGAATAAGGTATTTTTGTCTCTCTCCGTCAGCTTTTCGTGTTTGATCTGCTGCTGGCTCGGATTGATTTCAATTTTGGTAAACATCTGAATGGAACCTAAAGGATAGTAATAGACAACTTTTTGTTTGATAAATAAATGTCATGTAGCCTCAGAGTGTATAAATTGTAATGAGAAGGTATTTTTTTTACTTTATTGATATTTGTATAATTAAATAAGCAGCTGGCAAGACAGAAATATATCGGATTTAATACAAATTCATTGTTTTAAAGACAGGACGCCTGCCTCGTTGACGTCACTAATGTCACTTGTTTCAGTACGTTCCAGATATTTTAAAATGAAACTTCAATTCTTCTAAATGTTCTTGTATTTCTCGAAGGTTCTTCATAATCACATTTTTGATGATCCGCACTCGCTGAACTCTGCAGTCCGCTGTCGTGCGTCCAGACGTCATATTTATACCAGAATTCAAACATAGTTCTATTCTCTTTGATTTCGTTTTACTTTTAACAATAGTAACGACGACCAATAAGTTGTTATAATAATTGATGTCAGCCTTAAGTTATTTTCATGTTGCATCCGTCATTGAAGCTGCTTGCGCCGATAAATATAATACATGGCTTGACGTTTAAGTAACCATTCATAATTCAATAATTCATATTATTTATCTTATTACATTTAATTTGGTTCAATTTTCTTTGCCCGTGAGCTTTGAACAAATGCGACTGGATAATGTTTTCGTTGTATTTTTTTTTTTTTTATTAATTTCATAAAAAAGGCATGAATGTTCTGAGTAAAATATATATTTTTTTATGCTAACCAAACACGCTTTTAGTCAAGAGTATAGAAATAGGTATTGATTAATTTCTACTTAGGTACAGTAACGAAATTGATTGACCGTACTTGAAGAATTTTGCTGCATTAATGGAAGCCGTTACAGAATGATCAAACAGTGAAAAATCTTATAGATGGTTGGTTGGTTATGGACGCACATGGTCTTTCAGCGTGACAACAGTAACGGTTGCTAGTTAATATTTATTTGTATAATGTATAATTTTAATATGTAAGTGTATAGTGACTTTTTAGCTGGATGATATACTATTACGTGAATCGATATTGTATCTTTGAAACAAGTTTGATCTCGCTCGTGATTTCAACAATTTGGTGATATAATATTTTCAGCATACATTCATTATAAGGAGACGAAACCTCTCAGCATTCCATGGATTCACCGTGCGGGTGCCGGGTCCATCGCGTTGCAGGGAGAGGAGCTTCAACAGTGCCTCGGACTTGCGAACCAGGTGTAGGTTTAAGGGGCCCCTATCTAACGCGCGTTAAACGCTCACCTCCACTGTCCAAGCTCCTCTCTCTACCGAACCAAATATGAAACGAACCTGCTAGGGCTGCCTTCGACGCACGTTCAAGTATTTCTGTTTTTATGTAAATAATTTGATTTATTCTGATTTCGTTTCATCTACATCATGATTAAGTTTTAATGATCGTGTCTTAAGTTCGATGCTGCAAACTGTGAGTAGTTGACTACGTTGTTGGCAATGTACTCACATATTTGAGCAGTTTACCTGCACGTTGCAATGCCTTCCATGGGACCCCCCGTTTTAAAGTTGTATGTTTAGACGAAGAAACTAGCAGTATTCATTATGATATTAAGCTAGCTTTCTTTCTTTTGATGTCATGACAATTGCAACGTCAATGCAGACACTTGTCTTATCAAAACTTTTCTTTAACTCATTACACGAACGTGTTAAAGATGTTTATTTCTTTTTATACTGAGAGCTAAGAAAACCTTAAGTAGATACTTTTATAAATAGAAAAAATAAAAGCTATAAAGGTGAACGAACGTCATTTGTTAGAAATTCAATATTAATTTTCAAACGGTACTTACTCCTTTTACTGAATGTTGAATAATTTTGTTTCAGGAATCAGGAAGTATTAATAAAAGCTTGGAACTGTATGTGTTGTGTTTGAAGATGAAAAATGGATAAATATTCGCTATAGGTATTCAAGTGATTAAAAAATTAACAAAAAAGTGATACGTAATCTTTATTGCTAAAGAAATATACTTATATAAATATAATTATATATAATTAATATAAATATAATTCTGCAAGTAATCATGTTTTTATTATTGAATTTCATTATTTAAAAGTAGTTATTTTCAAATTCCCTCGCAAGTTTCTAAAACACTACATTATTTTCAGATTGAAATGTGATATCGCTCTGTCTAATATTCGTATATTGTGACGGAGGCTGGTTGTATGAATGTTGGATGTTTTTTGACATCACGATACTAAATATAACTGAGAATTTTGTAAATGTACTACATCAATATACTAAATATATAATAAAATGAAATACCTACTTCCTGCAAGAAACGTGATGAAAATGACTACATGCTCTTAATTTACTCTACACTACAATTTTTCTAGTAATGGCAATGAATTCAAAAAACTTAGTTAAATTCCACAACAGCGTAATAAGAAAATAAGTGTTGTGTGATTACTAGACTATTTACAAGTAGATGAATAAAAAAATCTTTTTCCGCACATCTTTGAAGTTTTATGACGACAGCCACACCAAATATTATAATATTTATTTAATAGCTTCTGCCTGTTCTATTCTATACCTACTCTATACCCGTGTGGGTGATGTTAAAATTTAGACCGGGAAAACCAATTTTTTTGCAAGTAAACTAAGCAAGGTACACTTCGCTGCTTCATGAACGCGATTAAGGTCTTTTAGGTGAGTCTAAAGTTTTCATAGATTACAGAAGTTAGCAGTAAAAAGGGAAGGGAAACGCTGTTAAGATATTCAACTTTATATAATTCTGATCAATGAGGATTATTTATTTATTTCAGGAACCCTTGCCAATAAAATTCATGGACTGATACACTGATTTTTCACTTCAGATCACATACTAACGTACGTAACGTACGGGAGGGAAAAAAATAGAACAAGGTCTACTTTGTCGCCCTCTAGGGCGATCAGATCTTGCACTGAATAACTTATACGCTACTTCATTTTCATTTTGAAGAGCGTATCCATTCCAAGACGGGTCTTTTCATATGCAATTTGTAAACTAGTCAAGAGAATGTAGCTGGAGTCTTCTCGGCTAAACTCGCAGAGGCTAGACTGCACTATTAGACTGTATGTATAGGCTTTACTGATAAGTAATTTCCAAACTGGGTGATGCTGTGCGCTAATAACAAACAAGGCTTCTTCTTATATAACACGAACAACTTAAAAATATTAGGATTAAAACAATATGCAAACCAAATATTATTATCGGTAAATTCTGGCGGTAAACAAATGGGAGTATTAAAAAAAATATCAAATACATTAAATACAGGAATAGGCATAAAGTATTTTTAATTAAATGAAATTAGAAATCTTCAGAACACAATAGACAATGACTTAAAATTATATAATAACTAAAGTTTCCATAAAAAATCACTGAATTTTTAAGAACTGAGCCAGGAAATTACGAAATTGTTGGTTGTAGTTGACATATGTATTCTGCTTTCAAACAATTCCAGCTGAATAGTAGTAAATAGTTGATACAATTAGCACGAAAATGATTTACTTTTTACTTAACAATAGGTATACGTACTTATATAAAAAATTTAATACATTAAAAAATAATATTTTAGGAATTACACAATTAATTGTTTACATTGTCATGTGCATCTGTAACCTTTTTCCTTCTGGGTGTTTTGTTTTTGGCTTCAGTCGATGGTGGTTCAGTAGCTGGTTCAGATGTAGTTGTTGGAGTATCCGAAGGAATTGTAGAAGACTCTGGAACAGCTGTGGGTGTCTCCGGGCTAGTTATTGGAGGCTCAATGGTATTTGAAGGAGAGCTGCTCTGGTCATCTGATGGAGACGATTCTGTAGTTATGTCGTCAATAATTGACGTCAGTTTTACTTCTGGAGGTGCTGTTGATTCCATTTCAGTTATTGTAGATTCAGAAGAAACAACAGGTTTATGGATTGTCGTTTCTGTTGTCGATTCTTCTTTAGTAGTTGTTGTTTCGGGTTCACTTAAAGTAGATGTTATTTGGGTATGATCTACGGCCTTTGATGAACCGCCAAGTATTTTTTTGACAATGCTTAACGGTAACCAGTGACCTGGTAACTTCGCTTCAATGGGGTTCGCAATGTATATTAACGTATCATTTTCTCGATCCGGCCATTTTGCAATTGTATGAGCAACAATTATTGTTATCGTAACTTGAAACAACATCATTGCTCATCTGGTTAGAGTAGGCACTTTAAAAACTTTCGAAAGAGGAGTAACTTATTATGGGTACATAATTTAATTATATATTAGACTTTGTACTTTTGGAACTATCGTTGCTACTTGTTGTACCACTACATTTTACAAATCGAAACACAAGATTGCAAGAAATGTGAATGATCGTAATGCTCATTCACTTTTATTTTATGCATCCTATTTTCAATTAAAATTTTTAAATAAACTGTGTATTCATTTCAATTTCAGTTTGTGAAATCAATAAATCTATTACAAAGCATTTTGCCTGTCACTGACAATATACAGTATTACGGGAAGAGCTTGCAGAAGTAATCCTCATTTTTTCTAATATTTTATCTCTGCTGTAATTACCACTGTTCTGCGTCGTGAATTTTTGTTCGTACTTTTAAACAATAATTATACAAAAAAAAAAAATAGATGGACGTCATTCACTTTGGATAGACACATCCTGAAAGTGATAACTAGCTTTTTGTATTTTACAATCTGGCCGATTCTTTGAAGTAATGAAGTAATATGTCAGGATAGAGGAACTTTTTTAAAATTTATGATATCTATTATTTATTATTTACGTTTTTTTTGCATAATCTACCCTAATGCATCATTGAACAATATATAACTTATACGCACCACCACTACTGCACCTGGCCTTTCCTCGTTTATTATTTTAATAAAACCCTTTGGTCAAAATTAAATGCAGGCGTCATAAAGATGCTGAAGTTGTGGCTTGGCCGCTAACGGATGATTCTTCTGCTTTATTCAAGGATTGCAATAATTTCGAGATGAGTATAAAAAGGCCATCAGAGCTCCATAAACACCTAAGAGTTTCCAAGAGATATGTATATCCTCGAGAAAACCTATGATGACCTCGTTACCTCGCTCCCAAAAGACAAAGATGCCCCTGAAGACAAGCAGTTTATGATAGGAGCAAAATAAGGAGCAAAATAAGAAAGTCCGAGATACGGATATATTGAAGTCTTATATTCGGCAAGACGAGAATGCTATATAAGATCCATGCAATGAGTTTAGAGATGCAGAACGAGTGGTTATTTTATTTTAATTTTATTTTAATTTTAAATTCCAGATATAGGAAATTTTTGCATCCCATTAGCACTAAAATGGCGCACCTTAATTCATGATTGGTCGTTAGCATTGCTAAAATTTTATCTCAATGCGTTCCAAATGACTTTCCTAGATCAGAGTAATTTAGTTAGATGATGTAAACTTGCTATATCGTTGTGATAATAGAGTTTACGGATTCTTGGGAAACCAACATCCCCAAAGACCGTACCATCGAGGTCAATAAGTATTACGAGTACAATGACGAAATCACTAGATATAGGTTAGTCGTGGATTTGTACGCGGTAGAAGTGGGAGCGAGAAGTGTAACGGCTAAATCTCTCTATAACCTACCAAAAGAGTTGGGCCTGTCCAGAACTAACATCAATTCATTCTTGGAACGTACTTGGAAAGCAGCCCTAGTAGGTTCTTTTCAAATTTGGTTAGGTAAAGAGAAGAACTTTGAAGGTGACGTTAGATAGGGGCCCCTTAAATCTACACCTGGCTCGCAAGTCCCAGGCACTGTTGAAGCTCCTCTCCTTGCAATTTGATGGATCCGGCACCCGCAAGGTGAATCCATTGAATGCTAAGAGGTTTCGTCTATCTGTAATTTGTCGGATTATAAGGCAATCTTTAGTAAAAAAATCGTAAGGGTTGTCTTATACAGTAGTCTATAATCCGACTAATGCAATAGTCCGAAACTTTTCATTTAAAAAGTATGTTGAAATTACCGGTAGTTCACTGTATACATCGATGGAAGTTTCATCCAATCTAATAATTAGTCTTTCAATTAATTATAACTGTATATGCAGGTGGTAAAGCTAAGATATTTTCAAGTTTCTTCAGCTTAGACATGGGCTGGCTCGACCGGAGAAGTTCCATCCTCTCACAGAAGCTCGTCGTGAAGTAGTCTTTGATGGCTGTGTTTCGTCCCTTGAGTGAGAGAACCGGTTGCCTTTTCCTTTTCATACTCTTTCTTCTCCAAGGATGTTGATGTGTACCTGCATCAGTCTTTGTTTATTTGGAGAAGTTTTATTGGCATGGGGTTCAGAGATATCGTGCAATGGTGGGTCGGATCGGGGGGCCCTTCCATACCCTGTGCCAACGCCACACAAAACTCGACTCTCAGTCAGACTAAGAGCGGAGCTCTTTAATAGAAGGGTTATTGGGCCCTCAGCATACCGCAAACCTTCTCTTTACCTCCAGGGCGGCAACGCATCCGCAGCATCATGTTGCAGATCTCTATGGGCAACGGTTACTCCCTCTCATCACATAGGTCGTCTGCTCTTTTGCCCCTTTTACCATAAAAAATTGGCAAAAATGAAAATCCTAGAGCTATAAGCAACTAAGTTCCAGTCTGAAGGAGAAATTTTGCGCATGTTCATTAAACCATACACCATTTTTATGTAAACATGATTTAAATAATAAAATGTGTTTTTTAACAGAATTGTCTAGTGTTGAAATAAAATTGAGTTCATCAACATAACGCAATAAATTTTTCTAACCTTGCAGACTTGTAAAATTATATTACGTGTACAAAATTGTACTCAAAGAGTATGAATGACAATGAAAGTAGATTATTATCATATATATGTATGTGTATTGAAACTAAAATATCTTAATTATTTAAGTTTTCATGAGTGTCAGTAGCAGGTTTAGGTGGTCTTTTGGGTCCTCTTTTAGTCGTAGTTGTTGGTTCTGTTGTCGTAGTTGTTGGTTCTGTTGTCGTAGTAGTAGTTGGTGTTGTTGGAGTTGTTGTTGTTGTTGGTTCTGTTGTGGTTGTAGGTTCTGCTGTGGTTGCTGGAGCCGCAGAAGTAGTAGTTTCCGTTGTAGTAGTTGTAGTTGGTTCTGGTGTTGATAAAGGACTTGAAACTAGTATAGTTGTGGCCTCTGTTGTTGTTGTGGTTGTTGGTGTGGTTTTTTCTCCAGCCATTGTAGGTATTTCAGTAGTTGTTGTTGCTTCAGTGGTGGTTATTGTTGTCTCAGTTGTAATTGTTGTTTCTTCGGTTGTAACCGTTGTTATTTCCGACGATACTTCATATACTAATTTTTTGAATGTTGTGCTAGATGGCTTAGGTCTTGATAGTATCGCTTTTACAACACTGAGAGGTATCCAATGGCCCGGCATGTTAGCTTCTATCGGGTTAGCTATGAAAACTAACGTGTCATTCTCTCGGTCCGGCCATTTGGCTGCTATTTTTATAATAATTGGAAATGTTATAAGTATAATTTTAATCATGACTGAAACCTGCAAAAGAAGAATAAATTATGGCGTAATATTTCCTAGAAAATTTAATATCATTCAGAGTTTTTTAATGTGAAAACGTTGTTAATGTAATTTTACTTACGTGTCTTAAAATTGTATGTATCAATGTAACTTGGACGGTTCATGATTTTTGTATTTTAATAAAATTTAAAAATTGGGAAGCATCAAGAGAAGAATTAATTATTCATACATTTATAACTTGTTATGAGACTTACACATGAAATAGTATTGTTCTATTGCAATCAAAATAAAAAAGACGTTAAGAAAATAATCACTGAACCAAACATTTATTGTTCAATATCAGTTTTTAATTAAAAATGTATATTGATTTGCAGGTTATTTTTTTTATATAAAGCTAAAATAATTTATTATAGACCTTCAGTATCATTGTTTTTCTACCAGATCATTCAATATTATAAATCTATTTTGTTTTTTTTTTTTTTATATAGACGAAGAAATTATTAATCTGATTATATAGTACATTCTAGGAATCATAACATGACATAGTAAAGGAGCATTGTTTTATCCGGATTACCTCGCAGTTTTTACGTTTGAAGTCAAAACAAATATCATCGTTTAATCATTATTTATTCTAAATCTCTCCTGAGTCTGAAATTATATAATCTATTAAACAGCATCAATGTATAGGAATTAAAATACTGTTTAATTATAAGTACTATATCGGTGGTAAGATGTCCTGAAAAACTACTTTGTGATGGTATGTATACTGTAACTTTCTGAAGTTTAAGAAAATAAAATAAAAGCACGTTTTTTTTAAATCGGAGATCAAGGAAATAAGTAAGTTGTTAAGATACTTAGCCACTTGCATTGTGGGACGCTCGATACATCTGACAGTCCATCAAACGCCTTAACAATACATCATTTATTTAACATTGTTTGGCGAAAGTGGGTTTTAGACTAGTTCGTCGTCGAGTCGCCATACACTGAGAGTTAAAAGTATGTCATCGTTTAGTCTTCACATACTATAATGTTAATGCAGTTCATCATCATCATCATCATCAGCCTATCGGAGCCCACTGCTGAGCAAAGGCCTCTTCTCACATGGAGAAGGTTACAGACTTAATCACCACGCTTGCTCAAGACGGGTTGGCGATTTCAATCTTACAATCTGAAATTATAAGACCAGGTTTCCTCACGATGTTTTTCTTAACCGTTAATGCAGTTATTGAATGTTAACTTGTAACATTTCATATGGACTTTAAAGATGTAAACCTGGACTAAGAGTTCTGAATAAGAAAACGCGTAGTCTGATATTATAAGCTTCTTTGGAATGTTTAACTAATTTATGGGAAATAATTATCAGATAAACTCATCGCAGACGTCTCAATTAATCGCGTTGGTTGCGACAAAACTTACGATATTTTTAAATAAAATAAAATAAATATTTTAAATAGATTTAATAGTAAAACAATGGGAATAATAACATTGATAAAATAATTAATCAGTCTTTAAATAAGTTCACCGGACGGGTCCGTCGGTGAGGGTATAATACTTAAGAGATGTAAAATTGTCTTCAAAAGGAGGAAATACACAGTCAAGATCTACGTAGAGTTGTTGTTGGACGGTCAACTTGTCAACTATTTGGGCAAATGTTGGACGGTCTTCTAATTTGTCCGACCAACATTCGGTCATGAGCTGGTACAGGCGTGGGGAGGCGCGGGCCGGTCTCGGAAGACGTCCTCCATTTGACAAGAACTGCGGAATTTGGTGATTGCTTAATTCAGCATAAGGAAAACCACCTGAAATATAAGGTATGAAAGAAATTTTACTCTGTATAGGCCGTCATATTTAGTAATTTTTAACTACAGCAATCAAACAATAGGTATTTCGAAATATTAGTATTAATTGTCCTTGCCTAAAGTGGCTATCTCCCACAGAAGTACAGCGAATGCCCATACATCGCTGGCGCTGCAGTACTTCGAGCTATAAATCGCTTCTGGAGCCAGCCACCTTAATGGAACAGGTTTTAAGCGTGTGTGGACGTACACGCCAGATCTAGAGAGGCCGAAGTCAGCCACTTTAAGAACACCTGCCCCGTCCACCAAGATGTTACGGGCCGCTAGGTCCCTGAAATATGAGATACAAGTTATTCAGAGATT
Organism: Danaus plexippus; assembly: GCF_018135715.1. Classification (NCBI taxonomy): domain Eukaryota; kingdom Metazoa; phylum Arthropoda; class Insecta; order Lepidoptera; family Nymphalidae; genus Danaus; species Danaus plexippus. The sequence continues at coordinate 6,307,783 of NW_026869849.1, read as the reverse complement.
GTTTGTCTATGTAGACGCTTAAGCGTCTTACACGAGGAGACTATTTGATTATTAGAAGAAGAATGAAAATCGCTTCATTAACTGCTCTAGTATTACGTCTCATAAATATCAATATTATTACAAATAATAAAAAAGTTGCTGTGGGACAAATTTTATACGGCGAATGTCTTTCTTGTTACCAACATTTTATTAAGAAAATTTTTCAGGTTGTAGCTGTGGATGGATATGTGAATATAAGTTGATAATAACGCAATAAATGGTTTATTTATTTTGACAAAATTCTTAAGTAAAGCATTTTTGACATCGGATTAAAATATAGGGTATTATTTATCGAAAAATTCCCGTGTAATTCCCCGGGATCGCTGCGTAAAACTTGTATTTTCTGTGTAATTACGTGACACGAAGAATAGATGGCGTTGTCGGTTTGTTTTCAAATAGTATATTTTATTCATCTCTATCTGAACCCAAAACGAGTAGCTTAAGAGGACGAAGTCGTTGACGAACTTTTCTATGTATCCTTAAGGATTTTAAAATATGTTTTCGCTGAGTCTGTGTCATTATAATAACGACGAACTCATAATTAACTTTTAAATTTTCGTGAAACCAAGAACATAATAACAAACTCATCAAAGACTTAACAATTTTTATATCTGATATTCCAATGCAAAACCCCGTGACCTGTAAATATAATGACATCATTGATATAACTTTGTAGTACTTTATAATTTTGATGTTACTTTCACTTACTGCCGCGGAATTAATAAAGTTGTTCATATTAGTAAATGGTCTTAAAATATTTTGCCTCATTTATATTAATTAGCTGCGCACTAATGGAAATCCTATCAAGTAGGTATTATGACCCTTTTTCCTTTAAACAGTCTGAGGTCTGTAAGAAGGTTTGTGGATTTCCACCCTGTATTCAGTTACCTAGCAACGGTTGCTTAGAGACGCGTAACAAGCTGAATAGATCCAGTTTTTTGGATGAGTCTTTCGAGAACGTTCGAATGTGTTTGGCCTCTTTTTATCTCGTTTTATATTTTTAATAGGCTAATTAAAACAATTCTAAAATTATCACATAATATGACAATATTTTGTGAAAATGAAGTAATTATTTATCTTTATGTTGCGAAAGCTATCTCGTTTCGTATCTCGTTCTTTAAAGATTAACATAATATAATGAGTTGAAATAAAGAAGATACTTAATGTTTTAATCGTATGGTTACTATCGTTGAAAGTTTTTAGTTACTTTTGTCACATTGCTAATTAAAATGCTGTAGGCGCTGAAATAAAATTAAAATGTAATTTAGGTAATTATTATTGACTTTGAAATGGTTATATTTTTATTTATAGAATTATCCTTTTGGGTAGAAAAATTTGTAGCAAGCATTAGCTCGACTTTTTGAGAATACGATAGTTTTTCTTTTCCCGGGTCAAAGTTTGGAAGCGGTTTAGATACTTTTCGGAATACAAACAATATATATTTTATTTGTTAATTAATGTTACTTGCTCATTTGGATATTTCTATTTAGTTTTTTTTTTATCAATTACGATGATATTTCATAAAAAAAATGGCGAACATCACCTATATTACCCAAAATTTAAACAAGCCTAATATAACCAAGATCAAACGTAACTGGCAAGAGTATGTGAACAAGTGTGAGGTTTATGGAATAAAAAGTAATAGATTAAGTAACAAACAAAATAATATAGCTCACCTATGAATTATACCTCTTTCTTCGAGATGTCTCATGCCCAACGCTACTTGCAAAGCGTAATCCCTCATTGTAGCACTATCAAGATTTAGAGCTGGTTCCGCTACATAGTGATCTTTTATTTTTACTAAATCCGTCTCGCTATATAACTTCCCATCAGAATTCTCATAGTGTACGGGAGGATCCGAGTCACTAATGTTTGTGTATTCAGCTGAAATGTGGGCAAGTATGATTTAACAACTTCAACAATAAAGTTTTATTTAGCAAGAAAATCTTTTGTTAAACGATATAATGTCATTTGTAAATTGATGTCTTTGTCTATTCCTCGATGTCTTTGATTTCTGTGGTTATATTTCGTTTACTAGATTAAAATTAGATTAAAACTTGTATTCATTACAAAGTATTAAATGATTTTAGAGAATTGTTTTTAAAAATAGATTATTTCATTATCTCGTTAGCTCTAGACTCAAAGCTATTTTATTATCACTTTGATGGTAAAATCAGATTATGTAATTAAAACTTAATAACAATAGACCACAATATTAGTTCTATTTGGTTGAAACATTTTTTTAGCTGTGTTGTATTGTTGTGTGGTATTGTATTGTATTGTATTGTATTGTATTGTATAGTAAAAAAAGTACATTAGGCATATTAGTATCGATCCGTCCTTATTTTATATGTTTTTTATTCTACAAATAAATAATAATTACCGTGTCTGAGATTACATGTCAAAATATTGATAAATAAAATAAACGATGCTTGTTTATCTGTAGAGTTAATGTTTCATTACAATAATTTGTTAATGTTAGAGGTTACGTAAACAATAGCAACCGAGGTCCAACATCTGGGTAAACCTTACATTATCAAGCTGATAATTCTAAATTAATGATCTCAATGTTATCATAATGAATATTCCTCGAAAAGCCAACACACAAACAAAATTCAGAGCAGAGTATTATAACAATCATGAGCCTGAGAGTTTATATAAAACATTTATAAGTCACAAGGTTTAAAGTTTTAATGAGATAATTTATAGTAAAGTTATGAAATTTTTGCCTGAACTTTGTAAATTAAACGCCAGAGTTTAGAAATCAAATAGAAAAGTAAAACATTATACGCCTTGTCATTTAAAATTAAAACTTATATAAGTTATTGCCGTAAGAAAACTTACAGGCGCTTATTTTATTTATATAACATTGGCAAAATTATTACATAAGTTAAACAAAGCTTCATCAAATAGTAGTTTGGATGTACATTGGGTGTTTACTTACTATCAGCTTCTGATGGACGTCCATTCACTCCTGACTCCGAGTTTGACTCGTATATTTTGCGTGTATCATATCTCTTGTTTCTCGCTGATCGGAGTAAAGTCAACAGATCTCCTCTGGGGGCATGTTCTAGTAAGGCAATGAGGGGTGTCTGTCGCGTGCAACACGCTATGAGCCTGATGACGTGTTTATGGTACCCCACATGCATAAGCATGGCGATCTCCCGGAGAAAATCCTGCATTTCTTCCTCTGTTGCGTTATCTAAGGAGGTTTGTTATGTTAAATACGAAAAACTCTTTGATTCAATAATGTAATCTTTTATATTACAATTTTGTTTATAGCATTAATAAGTTTCTATTTTATATAAGAACTGGTTTGAAAGAAACAAAATAAACGTGTTGTATGAAAAACATATTTCGCTTTAAAAAAAATCTCGGTAAATATGAGTTGTATACAGTATATGCTATTTAATGTAAAATTTTGTTTATACATAACATATCCCGTTACAATAAACGAATCACTGTATTTATTCGGGATTCGGCATTATTATAACTTAATTAACTTGATAACAGTGCTAAAGGTCTTTGAATTGTAATGAAAGGTCTCCGCCGGTTTGACTTTGATCCACTATTTTGCTTATTTGATATGTAACAAACGGATTTTAATTAATGATTACATGTTTTGTAGACTACAAGTGACGTTAACAGTCCTAGACAATATAGTAAAACAAAAAATACGCCATTAATATACAAGTATTATGAAGACGATATAAATTACATCTTATATTCTGTACAAGAGGCAAGGAATATCAAATATCCCATAATTCATTAACCTTGCGTAATAATACCACATTTCATTCTGAAAATAATCAGTTAAGTATATAAATGGATAGGATTTTGGGTAAAGTCTTTGTATCTTAAAATATTACATAGTATTTTATCATTACGATTGCTTGTTAAAGTATTAACGTCAAGCTTCTTGGTTAGATCTAAGACTTTCGCGGGTATTCATTTAAATGGAACTAATATTTTTCGGATTACTACGCGTATTTTATTATTTTAAAAACTACCTACTCCCGACGTTTCGGTTACTTCGATTTCGTTCGGTTGTGAATGTGCATATTAACATCTCGACCGCCCTTGATCACGGTTGCTGCAAAGTAACCGAAACGTATGTAGTTTTTAAGAATAAAAAAATACTCGTAGTAATCCAAAAATTATAAGTTTCATTCTTGGTTAGGGTTTGTAAAGTAGATAATTCTAAGAAATATAATCCGCTTACACGAAATAACCCGAGACATTATTTTAATTTCCTGTTAATTTAATAAAAATATTAGCGTCTGGTTGCCTTTTCCGAGTTTTAAATGGTTTATATATAAAAAAAAAATAGTCTATTCTAGTTTAATATTTTCTAACTATTCACATAAGATACTCCACTCGTAAAAATCCTTTTATTCCAGAGTTAATTGCTTTTGTTAGAGAAAATCCCTGGAGTACACTAAGTATATTTTAATGCCACGTAAGGAGAGGTTTATTTATTTCTTATCTTCTGTATCTAGTGTTCAATCTCTTACTATTGTTTATATTGAGAACAATAATTAAATAAATTAAACCGTTATTCGTTATTTATTTAAAGTAAGCCTCACAGAAAAACTAAAATAATATTGTGTAATAAGATCTAAGATTTTCGCGAGTTTTATTCATTTAAATGAAACTAATATTTTTAACCGTGATCACGGTTGCTGAAAAGTAACCGAAACGTCGGGATTATGTAGTTTTTTAAATAATAAAAATCCGCTTAGTTTATCCGAAAAATATTAGTTTAATTTAAATAATATTGTGTCCAAAATCAAAGTCATGTTGTTTGATTGTAATATTGCTCAGGCTTCCACTAAAAATAGTTATCTTCCCAGATTATTTTTAACTCTTATTAGTTATTTATTCAAATCAGTTAAGCGTTTCAGCGAAAAAACGATGTCATTACCGGCTGTTTGGCGTTACATTTAAGGTAATCTATAATAGCAGCAAACAAGAAACGTAATTCGATTTGTACCTAATGTTTTGTTAGTAAAATTTCAACATGCAATGTCAAGTGAAATGACTCACTGCCACGTGTATATAGGATAAACAACTTTCATTTCCTGCTTTTACGTAAACCTATTTGTTGTATCGCAAATTTAATTAAGACTATGTCTAATATAGCTGTGTCTGAAGACTTATTCGAGATTATTGTGTGGGTGTGGGTGTGTGTGTAATTCTTTTCAGTTATACCGTTTGTACTTCAATGTGGATAATAATCTCACCGGATAGCATCTTAGCAGCTACTGTTAAAGACTCTCCACCGGGCATGTCCAATAGCGCAGCGTGTACTCTACCGAAGGCTCCGCTGCCGATCAAAGCTCCCAGGTGAACCCGCGACCGGTTCACTTCCCATTGGTCACTATCATTTGTCTAGAACGTTTTATATTCAGTCGTATAAACTATGAAGGAATTAAACATTTAATTTGTAACACCAGAACCTACATTTTCCATGAAAGTTATATTCTATTTTAAGAGTTGTTTAGATTTATAATGTAGATACGATAAATGGCTTTAGAAAATAAAAAGAAATAAAGAATTTCTATTTCACAAAAATGTCTGTATTTGATCAACACACAGAAATATAATTGAAATATCCCACAAAATAAAACATCGGGGTATTCTTTTACATATAAAATAGAGATTATTTATTTTTCATTAATGTTTAAAAATATCTTTACCAAGCAATGTAGGTTACGGTCTACGTTATACAAAAATAACATTAATTGTATATTAGAATGTAGAGCAAAGAAATAAAAAAATATCCATTTTGAATTTCAACTACCGTTATTGAATTATGTATTGAAGAATTATTTCAAATAAACCACACAATAGAATATTCGGATTTTTTTCAATATTTTATTGTGTGAGGATAATGGTATCTCTACATTTTCTTAAGCAAATACTAACAACTAACAACTTTATTCGTTCATATAACATTGTATTTACCTCAAATGTTTTATGTACATAGAGCGGACTCTCTTCTATTCGACCGCGAGCTACCTCGTCCCTGGAGAAAAGACAAAGTTTTATTAGTAATTTCATCAATGCAGTAAGTTTTCTTAAGCAAAGGATCAAAGATCCCGGGAAACCTGATCTACAAATAAACCTTTTACTTTTAAGATAAATGTTATGTATAATTCAAAATATTTCAGATTTAAATTTTGTTCAATATTCCCTTTTGTGATTATATATAGTATTATTTGTAGTAGTAGTATTTGCAGTGGTTTGTCTTTACTGATATTTTTTTATATTAAAATGACTACTAAGTCATATAATGACTACTCAGTCAAAAACTATTATATATTTTGTTCCCTAGCGTATCACCCATTTCCGCCCGAACTCCTGACGTATGACCTCAAAACAATTGTCATAAAAATAAACAAGTACATTGCATATATATACAAATATATAACTTTAGGTTTTAAAGAAGTTTCAATAAATTAAGTAAACATATTTTTTTAAACCAAGTATAGTTGGAAAATGTTGCAATAGAGAATTACGTAAATATTTGATTGCTAATTATTAGACCGTTATATGATTAAAAGAGCATTGTTGATAATTTCAACATTTGAGATGAATTGAGTAGCCATCGCCGATAGTGAGGTTAAGTTTCGTTAATTTAATCGATAATCGATAATCGATATACGACTCCGATACAATCTAATTTCATAAATACATCGAGAATTTCAAAACTATTTTAGTTATTGGAAACTAATTAATACCAATTGTCTCTTATATGTTATATATTGCTTCATTAATCGATGTTAACGATTTGGTTCACGGAGTAGGCTGATACGGGATCGTAATTTGCTAATCAAGTAGATTCAATATCGCCCTATATTTAATGTATACTTATATGAAATGCGTTTACAAATATAATTATGACGCCGTATTAAGTTTATCTTATTTCAGTTGAAACATTTTAACATATAAATTACATAAAACAATGTGTTTATAGTTTTACTACCAGGTGATTTGTGAAAAGTCTGGTCACCTTTACTCCGTTCTAGATTCAATTGACAATAAGCAAAATATATTATTCATTCCCTCAAATGTAGAAAAGGTTTTTCTTTCAATATATAATGTTATCTGAAAATTAAACAATGGTTTTTTATTTAATTCCCTTTCCTATGACTATGTGAAAACTATTGAATATACTGGCAATTATCACATGACTAGCCCTTTCTTGCTAGTTACGTAAAATTTCGTCATGTGTGTATTTAAAGTAATGAACATATGGATATCGGAATTTAACATTACTATTTTTTGTTAATAATCCATTTTTGTTTGTTGAAATTTTTAAACGTACTAACAGTAGATTCCGCTTCTTCAAGCAGAATAAAATTATCTTAAAGATTGTAAAGTAATGCGTAAATTCTGTGTAATTGGCGTATTTTTCTCGAATTATACTTGTAATTAATCTTTAAATTCGCCATCCAATTTAATTACCTATGGACACCATCTGCCGTTTCTGTGTAAATTTGTGTTAATTACTTTAGCGAGATCGAAATTATCATTGGCATCTAACCTACTTTCGTAAACGGTGGCGATGAGTTGTATTCTTTATGCCATACAAGTAAAATTGCTTCAACAATCCGCATCTAGATCTGTCCCATTCACTTGCCCTTTGACTTGATATTGCAAATTCTATGTCCAAGTTGTGAGCGGATGTTGTATTATTTCAAATAAGATAAAACATAAGCATCGACATTTCTTATTAAAAGTATTATGACTAGGAAAAATTTCACAAAATTATAATATTTATATCGAAGGTTTTTTCTACGGAATATATCCCATAACTTTATAAGTTAAACGGAACGCACTGAAACATTTCACAAATCGTCTTAAGTAAACAAATGAGTGGAAATTATATTTGCTACCTTGAATTAAATGTTAACTTTGGTTTACATAGCAATGATATAAATAACAATTTTATTAAACAAACAACTCTTTTGTACAATAACTTATAACTTGTACTATAAGCAGACTAAGAGTATTGCCGGACGGTGTGCCTGTGAACTATTTTGCACGTTCTTGATGACCCCGATCCCACAATGGAGAATCATAGATGGAGCTACTGTTTCGCAAAATCTCCGTGCCTTACTCACTGTGTTTATAAATTGTTACCTAATTTATATAATATTGAATTTATATAGTTTAAATGTATTTAGTTTTAGTCCAGAGTATAGAAAGGAGGAGAAAAGAAGCAATTTCATTTGTTCACTTTTAGGTTTAGGAACACAGTTCAAGGCATCTAGACGATCAGCTCGCATGGGAACATGTACTAACTTACAAACGATTTCTGTAAATAAAATACGAGTCCGGTTGGCTTAGTGCGAGTTTGTCTCACACATTATACACGAACCGTTTCCTGTTTCTTACTTAATAACCTACGTTAATACTATATGTTTCGTTAATACTAATAAGATTTATGAACGAAATACTATTCAGGGTATGTAATTTGTGGTAGACTTACAGAGTCAAACAGTAGGACGTTTACATGTAATTTTACTTTTTGTGGAATCAATAGATTACTTAAAATGTACTGTTTTTTAGATATCCAATTCTATTGATATGAATAATGTTACCACATAAAAAATATGTCATAAATAAAATAATATAAGTTTAAAATTTCGTTAATTCGTGATTAATTTTAAAGAAATTAGAATAAGCCATCCGATAAGGGAGTCTTCTAGAAAGTACTCTTATTACCAAATAATATTTACAGTTTCTGTTGATAATGTATGCGATCGCGAAAATAGCTCAGAGAATTAGCCACTGACGAAATCACGACCTATTCACGGTACGCAATCAATAATATTGGTTTATATTAAAAGGGAGAGTTTTAAATATACAAATGTAGTATTTTCATGTACCTATTGGACTTCCACCCAATGTATTGCGATTTGCTTTAATTATTTTCATAATTGCATGTGCTAAAATATTTTTATGACACCCATGAATATGTTATTAAAGAATTTCTAAGCTAATATTTGTAGCTTCATCTTGGATCAGTGTAACAATATTTTTCTAAGTTATACAAATTATCAACCGCAATATAACAGTGTATATAACCTTTATTTAACCAAATAGAATGTTATAATTGATAATGGCTGGAATCAACTGTTGGTATGTGGGTGTTAATGACTGCGGTATGGAAGAGTTTTAAATCAAATCCATCGATCTATACGAGGCGGATTCGAGTCAGATTTATTTTACTTTCATTTAGCCTTTCCTTCCTCATGAAGTTTTACGGCAATGTATATAGTGGATATACTACAGTCCTGTACATTTTCGCAGAAGTATCGAGCACATTATACAACAGATATCCAAAAACATTTTCTTCCACATATGTTGTATTCGTGTTTATATTGATAATTTTTTTTCTATACAATTGCTTAAAAAATCCAGACCAAATTGTACCTAAATCTAATTATTTATAAAACGCAAATATTATTTATCTTTTGACGTAATTACATATTATCATTGTGAGAGCTTCGTACATTATTTTTCAAGTAAGTAATGATATATCAAAACAGCGTGTCAACAGGCAGCGGTATGGCAGCTTCGGTACAAATAAATAAAACAAACAACAGGACATCTACAAATTAACATGAAAGTGTTAAAATATTTATTCCAATGCTGAGTTTGTTGCAACTTTTACACTACCGTGTAAACGTACTGAATCAGTGGTCTAGCATCAATTGCTTAATATCTCTTTGAAACCAGCGAATGTAACCATTAATTTTGTTACAGTAGCGTCCTTGATAACGTAAGATAATTCTTTTGCACTGTGAATATCATAAATTGAATCAGCATTAATACCGTACAGGTTTTTTAAGATTGTCTGTAAATAGGTCAGGGTTTGGATTTAGATTTGAATAGAATAAAATGGAATAAGTCATAATAATATAATTTTTCCTTTCATTATTTGTTTTAAACTATACTTTATTGCTGTTCCGATCAATTTAAGTCACTGTCACGACTGGTTTTGGTACTTTCTCAACCGGACTTGATGTGCCATGTTGTTTTTTACATTCGAAAAGCTGGCACCGAGTGCAAGTGAAATGTGACGTAATGTTTGTTTAGTTAAAATTGATACAAATTTTTAGTTTTAATGTTATGATTGCTTCTGGTCGTGTTCTTATGAATTCTAGCTAATAAATCAAATGATTATGCTTTCCTTACAATAACTGTTTATAATCTATAAAATTTATCAATAATAAAAATAAAAAAAATATATTTTTCTATAAATGCTTTTTGAATTGAACCTTAAATTTTACACGAAGTATGCAATGCAATACAGCATATGCAAGTAAATACAGAATTATCTTTAACGTCTATTAAGTGATGTTTGTAATCACGAAGCGAATGATATAAATGGCTTAAATATTGATGGAATTGACACAGCTCGCAGTCACGAATCTGACGCAGAATGTCCTTTATGCGTGCCGTGAAACTTAAGTCCACTTTCTTGTGAGTCAACTTTACGTAATAACAGAATTTATGTTATACGAAAACAATGTAGGTAACTTACGTAACGTATATCCTGTTCCGCGGTGATTACACACTTTAATTTTATCGAGACAAGATTTATTTGTAAGTAACTAACTGGCTGTAAGTGTCAATAGCTCTTGAGATATATTGATATCAAGTCTGAGTAATTTAATGTTTTTTAATGAATATTATTTGCGATTGTTTTCCAAATACAATTATTAAGTTTGATTAAAAGTTTCCAATAATTAATATATTTGAAATCAAATTATCTTTACTTTTATATCATTAAAGTTATCATTGTATCGATAGTGAGGTTTTCAATTAATGTATTTTGCTTTACTCTATATGTAGAGCTCATCATACCAAAGCGGGCTAGGTCAAGCTTAGCAACATTCTATCTAGATTCTAAACCCAACATGGAATAGGTCTTGAGACGACTTCGAAAGGAAATAGAAGATGAGATTATTAAGGTTTTTTACTAATCATACATATGCATACATTACTGTACTATATAAAATTTATTTAAACAGCATATATTTGATAAAAAAAAGGTTGTTTTGTTTCGTCTGTACACTTTCTCCTATCATAGTTTTTCTTTCGAATCTATTAATTTAACTAAATTCAACAAAAGAAAAATTCTTTCTCGGAAGTCAAACAATGGAAACTTCACGGAAATATCTTAAACAATGCACACTAGAGACATAATAGTTATCTTTTACGCTCATTTAGAACGCTTATTATCATAAATAATAACAAGTTATATCTTTGAAGTGAATTATTAATATTTTAATCATACATATTAAATAATAACGGCTTCATTCTAATTAAAACGTCTTTGAGTATGCTATGCAATAAGAGAAATTGAGTTCTGCATTCTTAAGAGAGATATTTTTATCATAAAATTTTAAATTAACAAAACATAAATTGTAAATTTATGTGTGGAAGAAAAAATTTTCACAGGATTTTGTTAGCTTCGTTGAGAAACATAAAAAATATAAACAGTCACCAACTGATGATAATAATTACGAAAAAAAAATAAATAAACGTAATAGTAATGTGAGTTTTCGTCTTTTTTTGTCCATCAAAATGTCTTTTTGTTGATAGAAAAATTTGTAAAAATAATAAGTAGAAAAAAAAATTACGACCGCATAAGCGTACAAACAGAACCCTTGTTTTAAAACAAATCCCTTTATTGTAATATTTCACGTATGCATTTCTATCATATACTGAAGTATTGTCAGTAGTTGTAGTAAATATAGAGAAATTAATATCGACAGTGTCAATGCCCTCGGAAGCTGAGCGAGTGAAAATCTAACAATGCATACGATGGTAACCTGTTCTTGCATATATTACATTATTTATTACATGTAGTCAAAAGTTAAAGATACTGAAGTATCGTTGTTTATTTACTCTAAGTTTTATGGACCATTTAATCTGACATAACTGTTATTCGAGAAAGAAAGCGCTTTCAGGTGCGCGCAATTGGAAAAAGTTAAAAAAGGCCAATTACTGCCATAAAGCCTTTTATATAAAATGATGAAATTAAAACCGCCCTCTGGCTAAGACGTTTCATAGAATTATGAAAATAAGCCAAAGCGAAATTTTTGCAGTACTCTTTGACAGTTTAATTAATATTTTTTTGACATTATAATATTAAAATATTATAATTATTTAAGCCTATTACGTATACATATGATATTGTGAAATAATCGTAACGTTTTTTGCGTTATTCTTCAAGTTTTGTCAAGTATTGATTGATCGTCTCGGAATAATGAGTTTTTTGTAAGCAATACTACGCTATTAGCAAGGCTGGCATTACGGACGATTGCCCATTATCCGGTTGAAGTGGGTTCGTTAATATGATTTATTAAAGGCAAAGAAAAATTCAAGTAATTTTCTTAAGCAACACAAAACATACCTTTACCTAATTCGTTTCATAGTTATACCTTTTTTGTGGTTAAGACAGATATTAATAGTTTTTACGTATAGACTTTTTCGACTTATTTTATTTACTTGAACTTGTATTATTTCACTAAGAATATATTATAAGTACTAAATACAGGTATATTTTGCGTTTAGTATTTATTGTTCTGGTGTTTCTGTATATAAAAAAAAAACTTTTTCTTTAAATTACGTGAAAAAAAAATATTTATCAAAATCTATACACGAGAAAACGTCATTGTTCCTTTTACCTTTACAATGTGACAATAGATAACTTTTGGGGATTCGTATGATATTTTGACATCGGCGAAGGGTATTTATATACATATATTGCTCTCATGAATTTTATATGTAAATGACAAAAACATTTGAATTTATGTACAAATAAAATAAAACGAATCTCGTTGTGATGTTAGGATAAAATTGATTGTGTATGTGGATTTTCATTTATAAGAAATTTCGTATTCATTGTAACAATTATCAAGTTAGGGGCTAGAGAAATAATTTTTTTTTACTTCATTATTCTTTGCCTTGTCTGATAGACGCTAGCCTTCATTTCAATTGGATTTGATAATATTGCCTTAGTCAGCATTTCATTTAGAACTGAAAGGTCTAAAGTCGTGATTTTGATTTAAAGTGGCATTTTCTTGAACAGATTTTGCATATTAGTTAAATATTAACTTCATATTTTGAGAGACCGAATCCTGGTGATGTTTATAATTTCCTTTAAATAAATATAAAAAGTTTATATTACTTTAACGTCTAACGTTTGTGTTTTTTTGAAGCAAACCCAACCCTTTAACTCCATTTAAAATAATGTTCGTCAAATAGTATAATACAAGTATTATTCTAGACACAGATGTAAACATATAAATTTAAGTATAAATATATTAGTATATATTACTTGAGTAAAACTCGCGAAAGTCTTAGATCTCACTATGTATATAGGTTTAAAATTTTTAGAAGCAGATAGAAGTTTAATACAAAAACATGTATTAATCAGTTATACGTACAAACAATAATATTTATTTCGTCATAACATTTAAACTCCGTTAATTGAGCATAAACGGTTATATCACATAGTATCCGATGCGCAAGCGCAGCTGATATGTAAATTGAGCAATTAATATAAAACAAACACCAAAACTTGTTCCTCTTACGTAACCAATCCTAAATAATTTTATACAAATTTGAACCTTCAATCATATATGTTTAGGGTTGAAGTAAGAGCATTTCAAGTAAATCTAAAACAGGTTCAATTTTAGCTGAGAGTGAGAGTGGTATGTGCTTTCCCTGTATATGCAATAGTGATGCCATTACCAGCCTTATTTTTAAATAGCATAAGGTGCATTTTACTTAGTATGTATTTGGATATGTAAATATTACCAAACAAGCAACGTGCGTTACAGTAATGGAATAATATTTTGGTGTTATAAGTCTTTAATAAGACCATTACCATAAGAAATTTCATTAACATGTTAAAGTGGCTTTTAACAAATTAATTAAGTGAGCGTAACAATTCCATGTTGACCATTATATATACTACTGCTAATTTTCTATTTTTTCATAGTAATTTTTAAATACTTCTCTCGACAAAAGCTTTAAATGATTTTTTGTGTATTTCAAACCTATTCAAAGATTGTTATAGCGTTTGTTAAATAATGGTCTCTCGTAATCATAATGTTATTGACATTAAGTGCGGATGAAGGATGTAAATTAAATAATTAATTTTAATAGTAACTTTGGAGATTTATGAATAAAAAGTTGATATTTTCATATAGTCACTATACTGTTTAATATCAGTCATACTTCAGTGAGATTAACCGATTTTCAGTGGACTGTACTGCATAATTTTTATTAATAATGCCTGCCTTCCGATCACTGGTACGAGGTTCTCTATTCGATCTGCTGATATAGAGTAAGTGCATCAATGCAATGTTATAGATAGATTCATAAGTAATCAATAAAAGCACAAGTCACTATGGTTAATGCATAGTAGGCGTAATGGAGGTTCCAACAAAGATTGATAAGATCATCAGAAAAAATGCATTACAGAATTATTTTTATGAGCTTAGTAACCACTAAAGGTGTTGCCATTGCAAAGTTGAATCTATCTATAAAAAAAAAACTGATTACATTAAAATAAATGTCAAACAAAGATAATTTTATGTCTTTGCGAATTAAATTATGTGTTGTAATGATATCACAGTTGCACTTTACAGTTATTTCCCCTTTCATTGTGATCTCTATCATCATCAAGAATACGAGCGATTACAATCACATCCAATATTATTATGTGAATAAATGATTATCGGACTTTATTATGGATATGAGAAAAACGGCACAATCATATACGAACGATGGAATCAATTATAATCATTTGGAACGCGAGAAAATTGTACGTGTTAAGGATGTTGCGCAAAACGATTTATTACGTTAGAACAAGCGTACATAATTTAGTTACAATTGTTACAATATCTTATAAAAATTACGTTGAAGTGTCTGAGTGGATTTTTTTTTTTGTGTCAATTATAAAATTTTGCATTACGTAAACAGTGTGGAAAGATAACTTTGCATCGAGTATCATACGTAATGGATTTAAAACATTTGTACACGTACAATTACGTTCTGTAATTATCTTATATAGATTATTATCGAATTAATTGATGATGAAGTATGTTTTTACGACTACGTTCCGACATAGCCAGATATAAAGATTCACAATGGTCTTTTTGACGTTTTTCTCTTAACTAATTATAAGTTATTGTGAAAATATTACTTTTACTGACATAGTGTACTAAACGAGCTTTTCATTTAAAGCTATAGAATTATGTTAGAAGCTGACATTAATTGCGTTATCGCATTAAATGTTCCGAATGTATAGAGATATAACTTTCCAAATATACGATCGATAATTTAATTTTCCAAAAATGTCAAGTTTTACGCAATATTTTGCGTAAATGATACTTTTATGTAATGGGAATAACTCATAGTAGGTATGTTTTGTAAGTAACATCTTTATATTATGCGAGTGATGTCACCCAGTCGTTACGTAATATCAGTGAAAAGTACACTTTCTATATAATATGAGCTGTGATGTTAATGTCGTGAGATGGGCTCGGTTTATGTGATTTCCCACTTAGTGTTCGATCATCGTTTACTTTTTTGTTCTGTACACACTTTTATTTCTCGTTTTCTCTATGACTTTTAGAGATCTGTGTTTATAGAGAGAGCAATGAAAGATTCATATTCGTTTGTTTATCGATTTTTTATGCAAAATGATTTATAATACAACTATAATTAGCATTAAAATTACTATTTACATAAATACATTTAGGCACCGTAATTTTTTTTCTCTACTTAAAACTAGTTCTGTCGCCGCGGAGCAGGTATCACAAGTTAGCACTCGTTGTGCGGTTTAGTATGGACCGGAGTGACCGGGGGGGCCGTAGGAGGAGCTGACGCCGGAGCCGGAGCCGGAGCCGTGACCTCCGGAGATGATGCCACCACCGATGCCGCTTGAGCCACCGTGACCACCGATGCCGCCGCCGATGCCGCCTCCGATGCTACCTCCGGAAATACCACCGCCGATGCTGCCACCAGACAGACCGCCGCCAGAGATGCCACCGATGCTACCACCTCCGATACCGCCTCCGATACCACCGCCGATACCGCCTCCAATACCGCCACCTTCCTTCTGGGTCTTGTACTTGATGAAGTATACTTCGGGTTTGGAGGGTTGAGTTGGGGCAGCAGTGGGGATGGTGATGTCGGGTTGTTCGTCGGGTTTCTTGACCAGGACATAGACGAGGGTCTTCTCCTCGTTTTGGGCTTGAGCGGGGATGATGGGAGCGACGGGTGCAGGGGGTGCTGGGGCCTTGATGAAGATGATCTTGTAGTGCTTCTGGGGGATGGCTCCACCGCTGATCACTTGTGGGCGTTGTTCTTCAGGTTCTGGGGGTGGTACGTGGACGTAGATGTGTTTCTGGACAATGGCACCGCCTCCGAAACCACCTCCGAATCCACCGCCGCCAGCTCCGAATCCACCACCGGATGAGAATCCGCCGCCTGATGAGAATCCACCGCCGATACCACCGCCGATACCGCCGCCGATACCACCGCCGAGGCCGCCGCCGAGGCCGCCTCCGATTCCACCGAAGGAGCTGGAGCTCAGACCTCCAGAGGAGAACCCACCGTGTCCGCCTCCGAGGCCACCTCCGATGCCACCGCCGATGCCACCAATTCCATGGCCGCCTCCGGGCGCATTGTAGGAGTACCCGGCTTCAGGTCTTGCGGAGCCGATAGCCGCGACGGCTGCTAATACCTTTAATAAAAACAAATTGTTAAATTCCAAAATTGGTCCTAATTTTTCGACCGTGTGTGATAGAACTTTAATATTTCAAAATATTCAGGATAAAAATGATTCCGATATATAATCACTGAATCTTCCTGAATGTGTATGAGCGGTCGGAGCACTGAATCACATAAGGAAGCACGACAGCTGGGTCACACGGGTCACGACACTTTCACTTCACGTATACCTACCAAGAAGGCTTTCATGTTGTCTCGAGGAGGTCTCGTGGTTGTGTGATGCTCTGTACCTCACTCTCGAGCCTTTTATACAGACGAGCCGTCGACGCCTCTCTCCCTAACTCTTCCTAACATTCGGCCTTCAGGCCATATGAGAATTATAATTTTAATGACACCGAACCGAATTCATCTTCGGTGAAAACAATGTGTGTCTACTGTCAACAAACACTTTCACGGTTATCGATAAATCACATATGTTCTATAGGAAATTAATTAACTTTTGTAATTGCCAATGACATCGCTTGTCCACTTAAAAAGCAAATATTTTTCCAATTGGAGAAATTATCGCGAATCTGCTTTTAAACTATGAAGAATAACAAGTGTTTTGATATTTTTGATGTAAATTTTATTTTACTATTCAGAATTAACATGTTTCATTCGTATTAATTTTGATATGATTTTGTAAGTTAAAGAAACTTCATTAGAATAATTGGTTTTAAGTTATTAAATTAATGGAAGCCGTATCTCGTTAGAAATTTTTTGTATCAAAAACTTAAAGACGTACTTGTTATATTATACATATATTTTTTATGAAACCTATTATAACTTTTCGTACAATTAGTTTCATATTAATATAAGTATAGAAACAAATAGTAATTTGATCCTAAAAGCTTAACAAATACAAATAAAATCCTGAAAAGGTCAATTAACATACTGACAACGTCTGACCGCCATGACATACGTTCAGTGTCAAACAACCATTAATAATCGATTTGAGATCATTATTTCATGTACATCACTATTAATACGATTTAAAGGCTTAAGTTTTACGAACTCGCACCTTAACATCATTGTACCCTAATCTATTGTTCACAATATCGATTTTTAAAATCTAATAAATTTTTTGTCGTATGAAAATGAACGTTTTCACCGTACAAAAATAATATTTTATTTACATTACGTAACATGCGATAGTGAAATTAACCTTTGGCAGTAAAAAGTTCGGTTCACAAAATATATTTCGTTGAATTTGACGTTCGTTGCTAGGAGCACTTTCACTGGTGGCATAAGAACCGAATGAATATAGAAGGTTTTTTATTTAGTTTGGCATATTTTAGATGGAATTCTTGAAATTTTCTAATAAAGACACATTGTTTCGTATGTGCTTACATGAAATTGTAGTTATTGAAATTCTAATTGACAAGAATTAGCTAATTATAACACCTAAAAGAACCTGTCAGAATCAGGCACTTTAGCTATAGAAATACATCAATAGTATATTTTGAAAAGTAAAAACATACATACAAAACACATCTTCACATAGCATTAAAGATAAACGATTTCATTCAATACAAAAACTACATTTGATGGAAATGTATCTAAATAGTCTATCGAATAATTTATTATAAATTGTACATTTTACATAGATTAAAATAAAATTTTCACTGGCATCATTTTTTTAAGTATAACCTCTACCATACGTGATGACGTAACGCTTAAAATATTGAGAAATCCCTCAAACAGAGGAAAATTTTAATTAATCTTTTTCAATCACATATTTTCGTTGACGCTTTCTTTTTAAACGAACCGATATTATTGTGAAGTCAAACCAGTTGCTTGATTAAAATTTACAATTAATCGAACAATACGAGAACAATGAAATACTGGAAGTAAAGTTGTTCACGTTAAAAGATGTGACAATAAAAATTATACATGTAGTATATATTAATTAGTGAGTAAAAGGATATTGTCTTTTAAGTGTCCAACATTAAGTATATATATATATATGTGTACATTTATATGTAAAAAATATCTTAATTTAAGTTTAGATGCACCACAAATAGAAAGTAATGCATGCATAGAGATAGTCGAATTGCAAAAAGCAATTGCGTTAGGATCCAATCCGAGCACATTAGTTTAAGGCCGTTACTCCAGTGAGGCTATAAATAATAACAGTTCCATCAAACACTCCCATTTACTGCCAATCGTCTCTACAAGACTCAAACAAATATCTCTTGTGATAGTTCAGAAATGTTTAGTTTTTGTTATGAGATTAACAATTATATTTGTCGCTTTTTTTTATGATGTAGAGAAATTTCGTCATACCTTAAATATTATTATTAATTCAGAATATTATTAAAAAGTTAAATTCGAAAGCGCTTGGAACCAGCTTAAGTGAAAAAATACTTTAAGATATGTTTTAACCTCCATAACTATATTATTAGGAAACATAACACATGAAATATATTTAAAATATAAGTAAATTTTAATAAAATTTTACTAATTTATTTAATAAGTATAAATTATACAGAAAAAAAAACACTATAAATCTAGTAAATCCGAAATCTTTCTCACGTCATATGATAATTAAAAAAGAAGGTTGTATTTCACAAAAGTTAAACATCTTCATTGCAATTCTAAATGCTTTAAACATTAAATAGTCGGTAATTCTTATTTCATTTCATAATCGTATGACGATGGATGTAAGAAAGAACAAAAATTTTTATTACAATAAGTAATTATAATATGATAACTTTTATTCCTTAATGTTCAACTCTCAATGGACCAAGAGCTTAAAGATGGACAGATCGTGCGTAGACTTTCCTTTCGCTTAAAGGACGAGACTGGCATAGAATCCGTAACTAATACATTTACGACACGCTCAGATCTTGTATCTAGTATTGGTAGACCGCATTTTATATGAATTAAATAGACCAAGAAAACTGTAGGACTCTTAGAGTTCTTTAGGTCAATCTAGAAATAATATGACGGCGGCGTTACTGATGTATGAATGGCCATGAATTTTGTATTAAAGTTATGAGACTGATGACAATTATAACAATTATATATCAATAAATAAAATATTCACACGAGCAATGACCGTTGCTTCAGCGCGGATAAGTTTTGCAATCAGCTCCGTAACTCCTTTCTTTTCTAACGATGATTACAGACATTATGAAATCTTCATGTTTAAGTTATAAAGCCATTGGTTGGGTCAGATTTTATCGCTGTTATTGTGAGATATAATTTGTTTTATACATGGCTTGTTTTAATCTCGATTACCAAACATCCTGAGCAAAGAATACGCGGTAATTCGGGTCACTTTCTGCAAGCGCATTAGACTTTCATTAGATCATTCGAAATGAGAAGCAGGATGTTATTTTACTTCATGAGATGTTTGAAAGTAAAAAATAAGTACATAATTTTATGGATGTCAAGAATATTACTGTGTATGATAGTCTCATGAAATGTCACTTATATTTATGAGTTATTATAATAACTTATTTTATCATCCGTTTATGTCAAAACGAAGATTTCAATTGGATAAATCTCATTATGCCTACCTTTCATTTAATGTATGGTTATCATTTTAAACAACGACGTCGAAAAAGACGTAATGCAATAGTATTTACGAGAATTTTGTAACATAATATGTATATAAATTATATGACATTTGAGTCTCGTTTACTTTTGCATATACATATTTTTTTTACGTTTGCATATTAATTTTTTCATTTAGATCTACATTTTTTTTTCATTAACAATGATGGATTAATAAATTTAATAAAATATTCATTTAACAATTTAATACAGCGCTGGTAAAGTTTCTGTTTGATATGACAGTCCCCAGATGGTTTTCCACCTGACATATTTTTATTTCATTAATATTATATCTTTTCGCATTATATATTCTGTATTCGGTAACCCAAAGACCCGGACGGGAGGGTCCAACTCCGCCTTTTCCATATTCGTTCACGTTACATGCATAAACATATCTTTATTACGCAAATTAATTGCACAATTTTGTAAAATAATTCTCTTTGTACACAGACAGCATGATCCCGGATAACAGTCTATCAAATAATATAAAATTGTTGAAGCATATGTATGAATGTTGTGGATATGTTTGTAAATGTGTAAACTAAGAACATATGCGTGCGTTATTATAAAGCATTACAGGTCAGCATTTTATATACAGTATAGCATAAGTTTATATACAGCAACATATGAAAAAATACTTTAAAATTGCAGCATGACATGGAAATGATCTATGAAAGAGATCTGGTTTATAACAATGATTTAATCAGAATGTTTACTGTTCCGATTTACATTTTAAGTTGGAGTTTTCAAATGTAATGGAATAAAAGTGCACTGGGAATATAATGCAAACGAGTTTGAGAGTCAATAAAGAGAGAAAAGTAAAATTCTCAATAAATATTAAATTCGGTAGTTTCAAACCGATAATATAATCGCTCAAATTCTATACAAAATATTTTCACATAATGTTTCTATGCTATAAATATTCTAATATTTATATGTAGGTTGGAGTAAAAAGATATTTTAGTTATAACATCAATTCTTTAAACTCGTTGAAAATAGAAAACAATGCCTTCAGGCTTGTTATTCAGACATGAACATTGCATAGAAAATAATTTTATATCTGTTGTGATTTTTTCTATTATAATAAAATGTCCCATTAATGGCTGTAGTGTCCAAAATGATTTGAGATAGTATTGTGACCGTCAATACTATATTTTTTTAATCCGACAGTTTAAATAAAGGCGTTCACCGAACAGATTATGTCACATGGAAGCTTTTGTCTATTAATGTATTGCAAATCAGGTGCTACCGTAATGCTGGTTGTATAACAGCCGAGACTTCTCATGAGCGTTCGCGGTTAAAGTACCTTTATATTCAAATCGCGCGTTGTGATATCAACGCTTCACGGAAAATATCGTCCGGGTGACACGTAACATTTCTTTTTATAGGTCTGGATATCGTTTTCACATTTGTATCAAATTTCGTTCCATCTCTGATATGATTAACCAAAGGCAATTCATAATTATGTGCCATGTATGTAACACGAAAAGTCCTCAATTTCATAATCTTGTTATTTTTTATTGGATTAGACTGTGTATATTGTTTATACGAAAGTAAAAACCGAAAGTAGATACGTATAATAGGAAGATATCATAAAGGGATTACAATTACAAGTCGCTTACAGAGCTATTATATGTAATAATTGACTAGTTTATACAACTATGGTTTTTATTAAGATGAATTGTCGCTTGTGCCAAACAAGTAAATTAGCTCCATACAAGGCGGAGGGCTTGATGACTAGTTGAAAGCTACTTCTCTTACTTAATCACGGTAAGCTAAACAGACCTTGCAAATCTGCCTCCTTCGCTGTGCTCAGATTACCGATAGGTGACTCATGTATTGCAATCATTGAGATCAGATGTATATTGCTAAAGATTTTCTCATATTAAATATTTAAACACACTTTTAAGAAGATTAAAAAATCTCTTCGTTGAGATTAAAAAATGGCTGCTACATAATCTTTATAATTAAGTGTTTGTATGACCTGGTGTTAGTCACGACCTGCACATTATTCATTACGTTAGAAAAGTTAGACTTGGTCTCATTCTAATATTACTACACCATTTCTTTTAACGGTAATAGAAAGTTTATTATTTTCATAAATAACTAGAAATTATAAAAAAAAATCAATTTTAATCTTAATGGATATCCAAAACAAAGATGGCGACTTTCACACTGGTTTCGTTGTTATTTTGTAACAGTAGAAAGGATAAGCAGGAAATATTAAATGTAACATCAAATTTACGTTCGTGTGTATTACGTAACGTGAACTCGAATTATCTTTATAGACGGCCGTTACCTAAGAGGCTACGTCATTGTTCTTAGGTCTGACATCTTTACAAAGTCTAGAACATTCAGCCTTCACCAGTATTCAATATTTCATAAATTCTAACCTTGAATTTGAGCGAGAGTTTTTTTAATATCGTAGTTTTTAAATACTTTATTTCTCATATAAAAATATATTATTATTAAATTATATTAAATACAGCCTTAGTCAGCTTCAAATTGATTGAGTTTAACATTAAGCGATACATATAAATCTCTTCAAATAACAAACAGAGTTGGTCAATTCTAACGACTTATAATTGCATCACATCTAAAACAATATATTGGCCGTTCAGCATCGACCGCGTGAACTTATGCCATTTGTATAGAGCATTAACCGGGCGATTATTACGAAATTTAAGATCCAAATCATAGTTTACTGTGAATACAATAATAATAAAGCAGATTTCGCTACGGTATACGGACAGCGAACTAGTCAATATTCTTTTTGAGTCCGTTACTACTTCGGATATTACAAAAAAAAATCTTACAATGGTATTAGGAAATATCCTTAGCAAGTATACGGAGATCATCGTAAGCCGATTAGCGGTCGTGTAATTGACCTCACATGTATGTATGGACATTGTTATGTAACGTGATATAGGAAGAGACATGTGAGCCCACGGATATATTATATACCTCAGCGGTCAAGTAGTTGAATCCTTCTTTAATAAAAGCGAATGAAAACTTTTCTATTAATATATCCAAATAATATGCTACATAATATAAGTAATTATAATATAAAAAAAATCTATTGTAACCTACGTCTTTTTTACCAAAGAATTATTTTAAACTAAATATAATATATCTACATATGAAAAGGTTTGTGCACTAGCAAAGTTGTACGGATATACCCTTAGAATATTACCCTATGATATTGAATTTCAGATTCAAATCTTGATAATTATAATATAAACTTTGCACTTGAATTTGTCGGAAGAAAATATTTTTCTATAAAATACATAATTTTACAGGCGTTATTGTATAAATCCTTGTGACTATTTTCTATAATGATGTAACTTTTAAACTTTTAAATAAACGTCAATCAGTCGTTTAATTCTTTCTTGTATATTTAGAATTAATAATGCCAACTGGACAGACAGAAGTTTCGACATCAATGAATAATAATTAATTTGAAAAGTTGTTCTTATAAACCCCTGCTTTTAGAAAGAATTCTACGAAAAATATTATCATTGCCATTTCATTTTGGACTTTAGATAATATTGCATAACGAATAAGTAGTTTGAAGAACTTACAGCGATGTGTTGATAAATATTTAATAACTAATTCAACTTACAATAACCTAGCGACGGTTGACTTCTATTCAGATTAATACAGAATACTCTTGGAATTGTATAGCAATAACTGACTTGTTCGTGTCTAATGTAGTTTGATGTTTGTACAAACTTTGCCTATTTAACTTCAATCATTGTTAAACAAGAACTGGCGTATTTGAATAGCGGAACATAATATAAGTGATGTATACATTTATAATTTAAGATTGGTTTCGATTTGGTAATAATGGTTGTTTAAAAATAGGTAAAATTTTAATCTAGACGGGAGAGATCGATATGCGTAGTCTGTATATCTCGTCACACTACTTACGAGGCGTTTCCGTGTCTCATTAAATGCCCTACATCGATACTTTAGCAGTTAGCCATATTTCATCCACGAACGCCGCACATTATTGTATTAAAGGAGCCTATTACATGAGAATGAGAATAAGTGATAAGAACTATTTTTTTTACACGTTAATCTTAAAACTCTACGAAATAATAAATTCTTAGACCATAAACTTGATATGGTATTTGTGGTAATTCTTTGTTTATTATACTTCTCTTCTATTATTGTATGTTTGAAAATGGAGAATATCATTATCTTTTTTCCTACCTTATATATATATTCTTTATTGAGTCTTGACCTTTAATAATGTCCTTTTAATACGAGAAACTTATTCATTATATTCAACTATGTTAGTTTTAGTAAATAAAACGAAAACATTAGATTAAAAAAGTACTTATGCATATAGTCATAAATATAATTGAAAATTACTCCACTTTTTTCATTGTTGATGTTAAATAGTAGTGTCAAAATATTATTATGTTAGAAGTATAGGCGAGTGTGTTCGTGAGTTCTATGGAGAAAATTTTTGTTAATGCCTTTGTTAACACAAGTTAATTATGTACTCAAATATATTACAAAACCAACCTTTGTGTTGTTAAATCGCTGCTTCTAGCAAGAAACTATTGTTGAATACTAAACAGTTATTTGTATGCTCACCGAATGAATGTGATGACTAAGTAAAGAAAGTTTATTTGCACAAGTCTATATTTAGGGCCTTACAAATTTTAGGCCACTAAGATTTATAAAATCCAATGAAAACAACAAGCAAAGTGAATTAAGATTAAGTACTTCAAAAACCGTTGTGAGCGAGGAAAAAAATTATGACAGGAAAAACCGTTTTTTTATGGAATGGTTAAAAACACAATGGCAAAAATATCAAGTAATATCTGTATCAATATAGTAGTTTCTTAAACATAATGTCTCTGGTATTTGTTTCTACCAAGAACTCTTGATCAGATTTGCATTTAGTTTCGGATCTCGACAGTATATTTCTTCCAGAAAAAAAAAATATCCCATTTATTGTGGTATCGGATACAGGATCCAATATAAATATTTTACGATACTACGCTGAACACGTAACGTATAGACTTGGGTCATGAATAGTGACTTCATCTGATTGTCACCTCTGACACGGTTGTAGTAAAAGTTGTTTGACATATTGTTACCAGATCTACGTTATATCACTATAATATACGAACGGCTCATATTATACGTATTTTCTAATTCGCTTTTATTTTAAAAAAGTATAATTCTATTAAAATTATCAATATCGTATTTAAAATTTTTGCAATTAAATTATATTTTATCGTTAGGGTAGATTAGAAAAAAATAGATCTGATCGATTGAGGCTGTGTTGTAAAATAAAAAAAAATCTATTATAGATAGTTCTAAATTTAAATATGTATAGTATGTACTGTTGAATGTAATATATATATATTTAATTCACCATCGTCTGGTTAAAAGTCCGGTACTGTCAGATAATTCAAGTTGTCCAAGGAAGCTGGTCCTCTCACCTCGAATCATTTCGATGCCATCCGCATCTCTAGAACGTGACTTTCTAAACGAAATAAACTTGTGAAAGATCTCGACTGTTATATAGATGGAATCTTTTAGAATACACTTCCGCCATCAACATGGCTATAAATTGATTATACAATTAATGAAAATAATACGGTAGGATATTTATGTACCTTTGTTTCATATCAATTGTATTAGATGTTCCGATATTAATTTTGCATACTTTTGTTACTACGAAAATATAAGTTGATATTAATAAAATAAATTAATTTACTTAACATCTGAACAAAAAATGAAAGATATTTGCAGCTCAAAGCGAAATATATCTGTTACGGAAACATAATACGTTAATAATAAAATATGTAATGTTCAATTAAAATAAATGTAACAATTAAATGTTTCTTTTGAATAATTCTGTCAACGAAGTCATGTTCCATTCATTTTAATATGAAACCAGGTCGGTCACAGAGAAATATTTTCTATATTACGAAGGACGCAGGGGATTAAGGGTCCACATTAATCATTGAGCATGTACACTGTACACGCTCGCTTCATTTAAAATAAAAATATCAGAATCTGTTGCAAAATTCTATATAATGTTCGTATTTTGTAACTTTTACGATATAAAAAATTATTATACATATAAAAATAATCCATAATGTTTTCGTAATAAGTCTCACTATTGGAGTAACTGTCATTGGGTCAGGGTTACAACTTGAGAGCTACCGTTTTGTTATAACAACACACCGACATGTAAATATATTTTTGGTTTTATTTCGTTAGACGGAATTCGTTGCTACTAGTTTTACGATTCCCGTCAAACTTGAGATACCGTATATTTCAAGCGAATTGACTCAGTGTCTTTATACTGTTGATATATTTTCATAATGAATTCATAACCCGCTAACTGATTTTGTGAATGCTTGTGGAGTGGTCTGAGTTAATTTCTGTCTATCTCAACTTTCTTTACACTCTGATGACTGTCGCTTTTACCTGTTTTTGACTATAATCTGAAACTGAACATTACAAGACAATTTATTGTAGATGTTTTTATTAAGAGCAGTATTTTAGCTTTTGATATTTTTTATGAATGTTCCGTTCAAAATTTAGTTTCGTTGTTCGGGTTCACAAAATATAATGAGCTACAGCACTTTCAGTTTTGTTTAAATCTAAGCTCGTATTCATTCAATTATTATTTGACTTTTCCTTTAAAGAAATCAAATTTAAAATCTACAATATTTTTATGGTCCATAAGAGACATTTAAAATTAAACTTCATGTATATACAATACATGCATAAACATACATATGTTTTATATAATACTATATTATTTCTTATAGAAAATTATATATATATATATATCTTAATAAACTCTAAGTAAATTACGAAGAATTACTGATACACATTTTTAATTCTATTATTTTGAACGTATTAATTATTAAAACATATACTAATAATATGCATGTTTTGCATAGAAATCGTCGTTTTATCGCTCTGAGTTTCATTTCATTCGCAACAAATTATACGACATTAGAATTCAGAAACAATGTTATGTATAAAAATTTAATTTTCTCTTTTAAAAATATTTGACAAATATAGCCATACATTTATCTTATTTGTCATTCATATTTCTTGTAATATTGTTGTGAGGAATGTTGAAGCATAAATACTGAATTGAGCATTGATTTTATTGCATAAATGATTATTTTGTAATATTTTCAATAACAACATGAAAACAGTTTAATATGGGATAAGAATTTTATATTTTTTTTAAATGGTATATAAAAAATATTGAAAAATTAAGTTAAACAGAAGCCCTTGTAAATATAAGACCAATTCATTCATATTTCAATGAAGTTTGAACTTTTTCTTAGAAAATATTCTAAGATGTCAGACACCAATCTAATTCTTGTCTATAACATAAAAGTAGAAAATATCTAAATTAGATTTTCTATATGAAATTATTGACTTTTATATAATATATATAAATATATATATAAATATACGTATTTTATATGTCACGTTAAACAGTATTATTTAAAATCTCTCTATATATTGTTCTGTTGTATTATAAAGGTATTTAAAAAAATAATTTGATCAGTTCATATTTCTCATTATAGAAAATCATTATGTTCATTACAATTACAACTTATAATATTGACACGTTTTTTGGATTCAGTGACCTGTCATATCTAAGGGCTCATTTGGACATCAGTTCAACGAACGATGTTTGCTGGAAACAAGCAATTTCCGGACTGAGTTTTCAAAGAAATTGCAAAGCCTTCTGCAATCACAGAGTATTTTTAAAGTCACATACGCGTAGAGATATTAACAACAGAGTAAAATAATAATATTTTTCAGAAAATTACTTGAAAATTTATTTATTAGCTCTTATTTTACTCGAGTCCTGGATGGTTCCATTGGCTAGAAATAGCTACAGCCATCAACTTATGACTTGTAGCCTCAGCAAAATATAAAATACTGTTTCTATGTCCGAACGATTAAATGTCCCGTACTCAGAGGGAGCGGTCAGGCGCTTCGTAAACTCAGGCTAAAATCATAGCCATTACATTTACTTTTCCTTCTAAATATTATTCGACATTTATGTTATTTTATATCATTTGTTACTTCTTTTATATAACAAATACTATTAAGTTACAGTTAATTCATATTTTAGTTTTAAATTGTTCTGTATGTAGAAATGTATTAACAATATTTTTATATTACTTTGAAGTTCACTTAAAATGGGCAAGCGTTTTTCTAGGTCAAAAATAATCAATGATTTTTTGTTTCTCTTTTTAATATTGTGACAGAACCTTAACATACAAAAGTACAAATATATAACCTCTCCGACGTAAAAGAAAATATCAATGTTATCTCAAAATATAAAAAATATATATTATTATTTGTGTTAAAATGCCTTTAAGTTATACGAACGAACGATGACATTCTGTTATTCTTATATACAATATACGAAGTAACAGGAAAACGTTCTTATATTTGTCAACAATTTACAAATTGATCAGATTCATCGTATTAAAAGTATTTGGTGGTCGAGTTTGAAGGGCACAAGCGTAATCAATACGTTGCCTGGATACACATCCCATTATCAATTTTTTTATACATTTTCTTTTATTATTTTCCATAGAGTTTACCCGTGTTAGTTACTGTTTACTGTTTACTGTGTATTTATCTGTCGAAAAATACTTTTAGGACTTACTGTTTATAATATTACAGAATAATGTAAGCCGCTGTTCAAAGCGTTTACTTTGTATTTCACATTTTGTGATATCTACCGTCAACCACATTTAAAGGTTAGTTTATTTAATCGTCGCATCCATATTCCTGTCATGAATTATCGTGTTGATAGTTTCTCATAAACTTGTTGAAGTAAACGACGCTTTGGATAATAGTGGATTTCATTCATTTTAATTATTTTTTTTGCCACAAATGAATTTAATTTAATTTCTTTGCTTTATATTTTTTAAACCTCAGTAACAAGACTTTCTTTCATAACGAATAAACGTTTAAATTACCATGAAATGAGCAAAATCTTCATTAGAAAGATTTCACCCCGAAGGTTATAATAATGTTATTATAAACATTATTACAGCGTTTTAATATTTTCTGGATGTTTGTTTCGAATTTTATTATCTTAATTTCTTAATAAAAACTATATGTTTCTATGAAAAATAAAGATCCCAAGGATTTTTGTGATGAAATAACTAATTATTGTAGACATCAAATCTGTTATAAAATTTGTTCAAACACTAAACTAAATTGCAAAAAAATATGTTCCTGTGTTCTACAGCAACTTGTTTCATTATTTTACATCGGAGGGATCTACTATTTTATTAAATGTACATGTTAATTCTAACATCATATTTATTGAAGCCTTCTGGCTCTTAATGTTGATTGAAATAAAAATTTTTATACACAGATATTTCAATTAAAAAAGCGAGCAGTCGACCCTTTATAAAAAAAGAGTATACAGGTGGAAAAACATCTGGGTTTTCATTTTATTTTATACCTTTCGTGTTATTTTAAGTTTTGTATTATACATGCATTTGTATATATAAGTGTAGACTAGATTTGTTAGTATTTTATATTAACAAAACTCAAAAGAATCTTTATAAATGTTTTGCTGTAAAATACAGAAAAGAAACAACATAAAATCTTCGAAGTAGTCGAGATCAAAAATGAATTTCAACGGGATTTAAGAAAAATATTCTTTCGGTTTTACAAAATATAATCGTAACCTTATGTTTTTATTTTTAAAATAACGGGCAATTTCTTGAAATTACATCGATATAGATCCGCGACATTTAAAGATCACGTACTATTGAAATCAAAAATTATGGAATTTATAATTTTTTCTTAATAAAGAATATCTGTCATCTTATAAAAGGACACATTAAAGCAGTTTTTTTTTAAAATTAACACATTTTTCAACTTATTTTACTTAAAAAAATAACATTCAAGTAAGGTCACGGCAAATAAATTCAGCTCTTAGACTATAGATTAGAATCATTTGGGATACGTGTAAACATAACTTATGTATATGTTATATGAAATTAATAATTTACTGAAAAAAAAATTTTTCAAACAGGTAAAATAGTTTTATTAAATTTATATGGTTCTAAAATGAAATTTACTACTTAAAAATCTTCCCATTCTCTTATGTTTGCAGTTTAATGTCGCAAATGGCCGTCAAATTTGATATCTAATTGAATTAGAGATCTTCAGCTAATTAGATTTGAAAGGCAGACAGATGTATCTCCTTATTGTACACTGTTACGAAATTAAATTCTCTGAATTTAGGTAACGTAGGTTATACTGTGTCTACTTAATGTAACAATATTTTTGTTTTATTTAGAATCTAGTTTATAAAGCTGGTTATATTTAGTTACGACGAAATGACGGCTTTCTGCAACTAATATTTATTTTCTGGATGATAATCATCTTTTATCCGGTCAAAGGGTCTAACAACAGCTAACAGTTTAGAGTGTATCGCGAACATAAAAACAGACATACACATTTACAAACCAAACATTAAGCAAAAACATTTCTTTTTATTGGTAATATTTATTGATTTTTTTTAAATCAAACCGAATAGTGTTTGACTTTCATTCCACCTAATGGTAGATGGAAAAGAAGTCGTAGGATGTTAATGATCTATCCCTAAAAAAAATTAATGTATAATACAAAAAAAAGGTTGAATTACATAAGAAAAAGAAGCCCCCATATATATAATACATAACAAAGTACTATAACAGTGCTATTTAAATACAATACAAACACACAGATCGCGTATTTTAAATGAAAATAGTTTAATAATTCTGATAACAAGCCATAAAAACATCGGAAAAACTCTCCATTATTTAGCAATATCTTCATATTCAAGGTGAATGTCGATATATATACATATATATCTCGTTTTTCATAATGATAGTTATATGTTGAAATTATATTAATTGTATTATTTATTGTATACATATATTATTTTAATGATATTTGTTTTGAGATTTACAAAATATTTCAAATTCGTCGACAGCAATTAAATTACAATACACGTGTGCTTTTGAACAATATGTTAAATATTCTAAGAATTTTGGTAAAAACTTTAGTTTTTACTACACCCTACTATATACATAAAGATAAGTATGCTTTTTATTAATGTACTTCTTTTAAATTGGAAATGGTTTCATTATAAATTAGCATCAAAGCAGTGTCGAGTACTTTTAAATCTCCTACAGGAAGTTTTATCTTAAGTTAAGTATACGAATTAAGATTGCCATTCTCAGTAATTACTCGAAAGTGACATTGAGACTAAATCGCTATAAAAGACACTTATTTTACCAATCTAATTCACAAGTCTAAAATGTCTGAAACGCTCACTATATAACTGGAACCTGACTTTATAACCTAATATTTTATTAAACCTAAATAGAAAACTGATTCGTAATTTGTCAATGATATAAATCCGTTTAAAAACTCACAATATTTTTGCAAGAAATATTAAAATAATTATCAGTTTGTTATCAAAATTAACCAGACAGTTAAAATTGCGTGGACGTTCCTTTAACCGAAGATATCATTACTTTCGTAATAAGAAATAGTTGTTCGAATGAAATTGTAAGTGGTTACATCAGACGGATCTGATCATATGTTGCTCGATCATAAAATCATCGATCATGTTACAGTATCGATAACTTTTAAATTTCCTCACTCTGAGACATGTTTTAAAGAGGAACGGAGAGATTATTATGTATGGTGACATGTTTTTGTCATGTACCAAACGTTAAGACATATTTTTATTAACATAGGACCTACAAACAAGATGAAAATGAAAGGAGCAACCGTGGTTCATGTTCGTGGTTAACCAAAGCATGTCTAAGAACCACCACATTTCTAGCTTTATTACATAATAAAACTGCGTCAAAATCGGTTTACCCGTTTGAGAGGTACGACACTAAAGACGGATATACATCTCGTCTGCCCGTGAGCACGGTTGCTGCAAAGTAATCGAAACGTCGGGAGTATGTAGTTTTTTAAAATAATAAAATACGCGTAGTATAATCAGAAAAATATTAGTTTTACTAAAATGAATACTCGCGAGAGGTACATCTCATTACAGCAAGATCACTTTATCTAAATCTTTGTTTCCTTTCTCTTGGAACTGGATTATTTATTGGTTTACAGAATATTGATATATCAATCAGCTATTATAACTTTTATTTTCTCAAAATTAAAACTGAACAGAAATACTTAGAATGCCTAAATACATTCATTAATTATTAAGCTAAATAACTTGAGAGTGACGAAACAGTTAATTAAAGAAATCAGTCCAAGTTAAATAAGGATTGCATTTATATTGTAATTAACTAATCAGATAACATTAACCGGGATAATTTAATTATAAAAGATACAATTTCTGAAATTTATTTAAAGATTAAACCATCAGCGTTCATTTTTCTTTATAGAGTTAATTACAATTATGATGCAAAAGTCTATAAGGGACCCGACTTAATCCATTATATTCGTACATAACAATATATTTTCAAAAAAATAAATTTAAAGCAACTGATTAATTTTATCATCAGTATAGATGACAATTCCAGTCTCGTCTCGATTCAAGCTCACCTATATTTGGTCGCTCCTTTTGTCCTTTCTATACTAGCATATGAAAGGCAGTTGCATACACAATTACAGCACAGAACATTATAAAATCGTTACTGTGTATTATAAATCCTAAATCGATTAGTTTCTTTTAACACGAGGACTCAACGCCACTCACCGACCTCAACGGCTATTCCGTCATAATTTTGACACTTTTTGAGTGGCCATTGACCCACAACATACAATAAAGTTACATTGAAAAATTACAACCTTCCATATTATATTTACATAAACAAATATTTTTTAATTTATAAATTTCTGTCTTACAGACACTTCATATATAAACCTTATAAGTGATTGTACGTTATTATAACTATAACTGTAATTATTTCTAGTATAGAAGGTGGAATGTAATTTAAGAATACCAAAAGTAAAGAATGAAAAGATTTAGTACAATTGTCAGTCAGTAACACGTCACGATACTAAGCTAGAATCGTCCATGGTCGATAGTAATTCCTCAATTAATTTAAACTAATACCGATGATATGACAACAAACATATGAGGTGATTGATTTATTTATTTATATATTTGTAATATATTTATTCCAACAACAAAAATATATGATATATTGCTTTTAACCAAAGGGTCTTCATTATTCTATTTTTAATATTTATATCGTCGCATAGTAAGAGGCTTTCACAGCCCTGAAGTCAGAGAATAAACGTAAAGTACTTTATGAATTTTATAGTTTTTACGTTAATGTTTTATCAAATGGATTATTTCTTTTATTTAAAGTGACTGTTTGTCTCGCTCATATTCTTTTAATATAACAAACTTATAATCAAACTATTATTTTTATGTTCTATTAATATGAAATGTAACGAAGTATTTATCATTCAGATTTCATTATAATTAAGTTACATTTTCGATAAAAACCTGTGATCTTTTATAGTTTAAATGTTTAAAACAGAAAAGCCGAGTTATAAATTTCAAATATGCAATCAAATGCATCGTCAATGACTTATCATCCTTAATGAGAAAATTAAGGGTCATAACAGCTCCTCGATCAACAACTTAGTATGATCCTTTTATCACAATTGCTGCATTGTCACAAAGTTCCTTCCATGCAATCTTGTTCAGAAACCAACACTCCGGACTTATCTAGTTCTCATCTTAATTAACTGGATAATAATTTATAAGAGTACCAATTCCTCTCTAAAATTAAGAAGTCTTAATAGGCTTTATGCTCGCAAAATAATTTGAAATGCCTTCAACAATCCATAGCATAGAATACTCTGTAAAGAATTTGCCCATAGAAAGAGAGCCTGCTGCCTTTGGTAACTGATCTCAAAGCTTAAATAATTATGTTGCATCAGGGGAGACCACTTCAAATAAGATTATGAAATACTAATGCTGATAATATAACTAATATATATATATGTAAGTATTTATACAATAATTTTAAGAGTCGTAAATGTTTCCACAGAATATTTTTTTTGTATTACGCCATAATTTTACTTAGGACACTTTATTCGAACCAACATATGAACGATATCTCAGAAAGTAAAATAACTACAATCTAAATCTGTCATTGAGAACGAACTTACATCAGGGCTTTACGAAAAAATTATCTGTGAGAAAAATTCGTGAAAGTATCCAAATGAGCTCGATTCAGACTGTATGGGAGATGAACTTAATACAATGGCTTAGCTTCCATTCTCAATTCAGAGTTTACATAATCTATTCTGTGGCTACATGAAGTAAATTTATTATGTATTAATTTTCACTTCCCGTGATGTCGTCAGTGAGGAAGACATTTTTTATTTCTCAGATAATTAAAAATAAAATATCTCAATTTATTTATTATGCTATCATTTATCTGCCAGTGAATGTTTCGTCAAAGTTTGTGCCACCCGTTTCAGAGATTAGTATGAACAAACAAACATAGATACATTGCAGCAATCATCATTTTCGTATACCTATGTATCCTTCCTGTATATGTATTCAGAAAGCAAAAACCTATTATTATAACATAACAAACAGACACTCCAATTTTATCGTATATAAATAATCAGAAGTGTAAAGATATTAACAGATAGATAAGATGAGATAAGATGCGATAAGATGAGATATGAGATGTATGTCTATAAAAAAGATAATGAAAATCAAATGAAAACAATTACATCCAATTAGCTTGATTCGGTAAGGGGCTGAAACTTGAAGGACGTGGAGTTAGTGTGGGTCATATTAATAGGCCACCTAAAGTGTTAACGGCTAATGCTTATCCTCTTTGATCCGTGTTTCGTTAGTTTGTCAGTATAGAAGGTAACAAAATGGGTCCCTTTATTAACTGCGAGGGAAAACAGCATTCAATTTACAGCTGTTTAATAATTCATAAAATGTGTTCCATTTGGGCGCCTGAGATAATATAAATAGCAAATTTTCAGTACAGATATTGTTTTAGTTTTTTTTTCTTATAAATCGTTTCTCCTTAAATTATTCGGTATAAGCATTTATAATATACATTTTTTTGTTAAAATAAAGTAATAATTTTTATTCTCGCGTTTAATATAAAAACTATTTTCCTTGTACTACTTATAATAATTTAAATGTCATGAAAATTCCTATAGAAATAAATTAAAATCGCCTTATGATAAGTACTCACGCGCTAAGCGGGAACCATATCGGGCGGTGACCGAGTGGCTGCAACACAGCGGGGGCGGAAGCGGGGCGGAATTCGTTCAACACTCGTTTCACAGCTCGCGCACTAAACGCTA
This sequence comes from Danaus plexippus, assembly GCF_018135715.1. Taxonomy (NCBI): domain Eukaryota; kingdom Metazoa; phylum Arthropoda; class Insecta; order Lepidoptera; family Nymphalidae; genus Danaus; species Danaus plexippus. The sequence goes on along the minus strand of NW_026869849.1, from coordinate 6,272,011 downwards.
GCAGAGCTACAATAGCTAGCATACACGCGCCACCGAATGCTGCCCATAAGGCCTGAGTAATAAAAAATATTATTATATACATTACTATTGACATTAGATGGTTTAATAAAATATACTCATGAACAAAATAAACGTACGTAGGTACCAATAGACGAAGATTCGACGTCTGCTGGATCTGTTTCAAAATATATAATTAATATTAACTTTTGTTATACATTTTAAATTTACATATAGAACGTTCTGTTTCCAGTGCTAGTTCAAAATTGTTCTTTGAAAAAAGAACGAAGCTTTAAGTAACAAAATTCTTTGGTTTCTTAATACTCGTTTTTCTTTAGTTGTCTGTTATCAAACTTTTATTAAAATAATTTTTGCTTCGACTGAACCGAAAGATATATTTTGTGCTTGTTATAGTAAAAAAAAATATTACAATTAATGAATAATTACCCACTATATTATTATCTGTATTGTTAAAAATGTAATAGTCGTTTTAAAATATGTATACATTGTTTGTAAAAAAATAATTGTAAGATAAGAACTTAAGTTATTGTGTTTACAGACCATAAGCTGTAGCGTTTCCTGCTGGACCGATGCATCCTCGCTCATCCATTAAATTTACGCGAGCAAGTAGCTTCACATCAAGTAGAATACTTTGTAGCATATGATTCTTGCCGCTCTGCTTCCCAACCCGCTCCCCGCTCCGCTCTGTTATTGGTATGAGCTGCCATCTTTCTACATCCGGTACTACAACGAAACCTACTGCTTCAACTCTACGGGTTATTGTTCTGGCAAACCATGGTGCAGGGTGTGCGTCAGACACCATTTGCTTGCCTATACTGTGAACGAAAATGATGTAGACTTAAACGCTTAAAAAGTCTTGTAACTATTTAATAAGGTATATGTACAAAACAATATCACATCAAGATAATTGTCGTACTCCATTATTGTTCGGCATTGTTACCATTGTATTTGGTTCATTGTTTCACAAATAACAAAAAAGTAAGATTGGTAAATAAACACTATATAAAAAGTTTCGTTGAAATAGTTGCGCCTGTATAGAATTAATCATAACAAAGTTATCGTACGTAGTAATTGCTTGTTAATACTAAAAGGCATCGTGATAATAATATTTTTAAGTACACATTCATTCCTGTCAAAGCTAGGTATAATCGATTATAGTATATTGAAATGTTTATATCAAAAAAAAATATAATTAGCCTTTTTCTTATTAGAGAGTTATTTCATAGTATTTAACTTACCTGACCAAGTATGACTGTTTTTGTAATCTAGGTGGTAGCCGTAGTGGTTGGGACGGTGGTGGCAGTGTCCACGTGATATTAACGTAGAGGTCACCGTTAATGGACACCGTCTTCGCTGCCACCACAGGTGTTGGCAGACGTGGTGAGTGCGCGCATGAACAGATCCCAGCAACACATTCTGTAAATTAATACTATTGAATAATTTTGTCCTCTTGGTATATAATAAATGGTTTATTATTTTAATTTCTTTATATATGGGGTTTTCCAATAGGGACGCTTGAACTTTGACAGCTGATTGCGGCCATGTTGTTTGAGTGACAGCTGTCAAATGCAGTGTGTTATATTCATTCCGTCCTCCCAAACCACCATGGCAGGTTACAGTGTCGAGCAGCACGTGCAAATCATAAAATTGTTTTATGAAAATGGGTCTTCAGTTCGAGCAACGTTCCGCGCACTTCGCCCGTTTTACGGTCGCGATGATCGTCCTGCCGAGTCGACTATCCGTCGATTGGTGGACAAATTCGAGTCAACCGGGTCAGTTAACAATCAGCCGGTTCCCGTGCGTCAACGTAACGCGAGATCTGCCGAGAATATCGCCGCTGTGCGCAACAGTGTCCTCGAAAACCCGCGACAGTCAATTCCGCGTCGCGTACAGGAACTCGGCCTTTCGCAGACGACAACTTGGCGAATTTTGCGTTGTGACTTGAGCCTGCACCCGTACAAGATCCAGCTGACCCAAGAGCTCAAGGTTAATGACCATAGACAGCGCCGTGTGTTCGCTGACTGGGCATTAGAGCAGTTGGAAGTTGACGCCGATTTTGGCAAAAAAATCATCTTCAGCGACGAGGCGCATTTTTGGATGAATGGCTATGTCAACAAGCAAAATTGCCGTATTTGGGACGAGACCAATCCACACGAGGTTCACCAAGTGGCAATGCACCCGCAGAAAGTGACTGTTTGGTGCGGATTTTGGGCCGGAGGCGTGATTGGTCCGTATTTTTTCGAAAACGATAATGGTGTGGCCGTCACCGTCAATGGTGAGCGATACCGGTCGATGATAACCAACTTCTTTTGGCCTGAAATCGAGAATATGGATCTGGACAACATGTGGTTTCAACAGGACGGCGCTACGTGCCACACAGCACACGCTACGATGGAAGAAAAGAAAGATCAAGCGCCCTTAATGGAAAACCCTATATAAGCTTCTTCCGCAATCCGCCTATTTATCTTATTGTTTCAATTATTCTTAGGGTATGGAGTCTTATCTATCTAGTTACGTTTCTGTTCTGTTTTAAAAAAATTTATTCTGAAGTATTTATATGAATATTTTATGTCCATGAATCCAAACAACCTTAGAAACTTGTAGGAAGTAAAACATTTAATAACTTATAAAATATTGTTTTGCCAGCGATTCTTATGCATGAATATTTGTAAAGGGTTTTCGAATAAGGACGGGTAGACTTTGAAATGAAATTATGCAAGCTGTGTGTGAGGTTTTAACAGAAATATTTTTTAAATAAAAGGTCCATATATAATATTAAGTATGGAAGATAACATCAATCAAATGCCCGTCTCATTTTTTTTACAGTGGCAACGGATTTAAGTGGCGCAATTTTTAATTACTCTTCCGCATAGATCCAGCTGTATTTGAGCGACGGCTTATGTTATGTTCGCCTTTAGCGCATCGGTGGATTGTGGTTTATTTCTCTAAACCTGTTACTTCAAAAAACCTTACAAAATCTAGCGGGGTTAAATCGCATGACCTTGGTGGCCAATTCACATCACCCCTACGATAGATAACCTTAGTTTCAAATCGCCCACGCAGAATGTAAGTCGTGGCGTCCGCTGTGTGACACGTGGCCCCCTCCTGCTGAAATGTCGTTCGGGTACTTTTGGCTTAATTTGGGCCATAAAAAATTCGTTATCATCATTCTATAGCGCTCGCCATTGACTGTGACCGCCTTCACCAATGTCGTTTTCGAAGAAATACGGATCAATGACTCCGCCGGCCCAAATTCCGTGCAAAAGGTAGCTTTTTGAGAATGCATTATGATGATAAAGGATGCATTACAGGTGATACCTGGTGACCCTCGTGTTGGTTTATTTCGTCTCATACGCGGCAATTTTGTTTGTTAAAAAAGCCATTCACCCAAAAATGCACGTCGTTGCTAAAATCAGGATCCTCTTAAAAACGATTTGAAGACCAGGCGACGAACAAACGGCGTTGTCTGTGGTCTTGAATTGAATCTTATACGGATGTAACTATAAGTCTCGCCGCAAAATTAGCCAAGTTGAAATTTAATAAAGACCAAGCTCTTGTGCACGTCGAGGAATCGACTGTCTCGGGTGCTGATGTTTGTTGACTTTGACGGATCGCGGCGATGTTCTTCGCTGATTTTGCATTTCTTGAATGTACGGGTGTGGGCAGATCAATTACAGCATCGGTCGCTTCAAATTTGGCCATCAAACGGCGAAGAATCGACAGTTAAGGGCCACCACTTTTACCGTAAAAAGGATGCAATTTTGCAAGTTTGCACTAACATACACTCATTTTGATAATAAAGTTTTATTATTTGTACGCGTCTTCAATCGTGTATCTTACCACGGTGACTTGGCATAAGTAACTGAATAATAAACAAAAGATTTGTCAAATGTCATCAAGACAATATGGCCGCCACGGTCACCAAAATCTACCCGCCCCTGTTGGAAAACTCTTTATTTCTTGATTTTCGGAATAAATCGAAAAAAAAATTGAACTTTTTTTTATCTTTTTAGAGTAGGATTTATAATTACATGCTGTACAAGTGACTTGGTATATTTGTTACTTCTGATATCAAACTATTTAAAGATGAATTATTAAAGATGAATCGTTAAGAATTTCAAATGACATGCTGTAATACAAGTACGGCAACGTTCGAAGTTAGCCCGATAGTAAGTACTTATCCGCATATTACTTTCGTTTTGAACAACAAAATTAATAATGTATGTGTAAGATTTAATAAAATATAAGAGCTCCTTGATATATCCACCCAAATTTAAACAAATTAAAAATAAATTTTGTATAAACAAATTTTTTATGTACCTGCTCATTACGAATACATCAATAATTATGTTATGAGCATCTCTAGCACTTAGCATATAGGTGTATATGATTTGTCAGAGCAAATTTATTTAAAAGATGGTTTCCGGAACGACTCCCGGGAGAATGTATTTGTTCTGATTCTACCCTTTTATAACAAAGACATCGAGACGGAGCTATGGTCGTAATATGTATGCTTCAAATCCATACCCTTCCTTTTTAAAAGATCAAGCCAGTAAAGAAGTGTTCTTTAACATTGTATCGTAAAAATGTCAACAATCTTGTTGCCTTTAATTTCACTATGTGACTATGAGATGGGATTCATAGTAAATTTATATCTTTTGAATATTTTCACTCTAATATTTGGTTGATGATGAAATAATCTTCTGGGATTCCTCGCTGAATTGAGATTTACCGAACTAAATATTGCAAAAACAATTTGGACGTCCCTAAATATAATGATAATTTCCATCGATAGTTTTCATGTGAGTTAAATTATCAATTATTGCTGACATTTAAATATGTATTATCGACTGATTACTAAGAATCTTCCTCTAAAATCTAATAGACAAGTGTCTGTCATAAAATACTGCACTATGAAAACTGTCTTCTTTTGATCCATCAGTAGAAATACACATAAATTAGACGTTAATATGTTTTATAATTATATTCGAATAAAAGAGAAAATCCAAGAGCAATTTCACTTTATTATTAAAAAAATATATTGCTCTTTGAAAATTGAAAGGCACTTTCAAAACAGAACATTTTATTATTTATACATAAAAATGTCAATTTGATCAGGACATACTTTTATTTAACATGTATTTTTTTTGTAAATATAATATGCGTAATGATTTACATTTGCCACTTTAGTATCTCGGACAAAAATCTAACAAGAAGCAAGCATTTTTAGTATGACATATTAAAAGACTTCCGTAGTACCATTTTGTTATGTAATTGTATCCCAAAAACGGTTTTCTTAGAAATTCAAGAGTATTTCTACGAAGGTCTACAAAGTCCTTGAAGATTTCGAGATAGGTTAATATTCTTTGAGACCAAATTACCATTTTAGAATAAACATAATTAAATCGCGTGAATAGTAATATTAAATGTTATTTTATAAATGTATAAGAAGACGCATTTGGTGTTTCTCGTTTATATAAAATTACCAAAACAATAACAAAAAAGGTCAATTTGACATTAGGAAATGTTTAAAATAAGTACGTTTCCTTGTTTTTAATTAATTATTAGTTCTGGAGTTATAAAAATTATAGGACTGCAAGCAGCTCATAAACATTAACTTCTTGCATTCTGAGATACCTGATAACACGCCTGTGAGAACAAGCCAAGTAATGACTAAATCCAATCCAATAAAAGGCAAAACCAGAGTCTTGATGTTTTTAGTAAAGATTAGTTTGACATAAGATGAAAATAGCGGCTTGGGCATCACGAATTTAAAACAATCTGTTGGAAATAGGAGGTAATGTTTTCAGAATGGTCCCTCAACAATTAAAACACAATAAATAAATGTTGTAAATGAAAGTGTTTTTAGTAAGAGACGTGATTCGTAATTCTCCAAAGAAACTATTACTTGAAAAGGTTAAAAGTTATATCACGTGGTATAATACCATTTACTTACTTACGTGTGTAATTAATTTAAATTATTTTAACATAATATTTTCTAATTGTTCTAAAATTACCCCTGATTATATCATACAAAAAAGAATTTTCTCACCAAGTTGTATACCTATTATAAAAATTAAGGCACTTGAGACAGTGGGAATGTTGGTCGAGTACCAAGCTATCGAAAATCTTTAAGAAAATCTACGGGTTTTTGCAGTTATCAGTTAAATATTTATCGATAAAAAATATTGCATCATTTAATATTCAATTAAAAGTCATTTGCTTTTGAGGTGAGGCGATTTATTGACGACTATTTTGGCAATAATGTAAAGCATTTAAAGTTGTAAAATCCTTATTCGAATATAAATACAGTGTAATTACTAGAGCCAGTTCTAAAAATCCGTTTGGATTTTGATGACGCTCATTACATTTTTAATTAAAAAATATAATAAAAGTCTAAACAATTATTAAACTAGCCTATGTAACTTCTATTAATAGAAAACTTCCAGTGTACCTAGAGGTATGTCACGCAATTTCGTAAAGTGTTTGTAAAGATTGTGAGGTGTTTTTGTAATCCAATACTGATCATATAGATGTTTTACACGCCCAGGAATAATGTGATTGATATAAAATTAAAATTATTTTGTATCCGAAAGTATAAATAGATAAGATACGATTACATTTTTATATCAATTTATTAGGATTATGTTAGAAAAATATATAAAATAAATATTTTATGGTCATTAGAGCTCAACTTCTCAAAGAACTCTTATATAATATGAAACAGCATAGCCTTCGGAGCAAATCTTATCCTACCCTCAATATTCACAAATAGCTTTCACAGAACTTTTAAAGTAACTAAGACATTTTTCCTTCATAGAACCTATGGCATGCTCGTTTTAGCGCAAAAATTTTTCATTGTCCGTCACTACGTTTAGTATATGCTAATGAATTATTATTAGTTTTTTTTATTGTTTCTCGAATCTTCTTAAATTACGACAAATAAAATATGATTGTAAAAGTTACTGCTAATTTTGCTATTTACGATTTTTGTTAAATAAAGCCTCATCCATATTTAAACGCCATACTGACATTGATAAAGATATATCCAATGTTTGTCGCAGAGATCGTTGGCAAAGTTTACTGGTTACAAGACACCAGACGCAATAGTTCACAGCTAATAACCATTATAGTGTGGAGCTTAGATATGTAGACTAAGGGAATTATATGTATTCAATTTTATGGTATTAGTTATTAATAACTTAATAGCTAACGCTAACTCGATTAAGTAGGTACCATCATTATCTATGGGGTTTTGATTTTTTTTACTTAGTATATTGATCCTATTGCTAATATGAAGACGTGTAAGAAGCAAACAGTGTAGCCGAAATTTTCAAATAGGCTATCCAGTTACTATATATTTATAGAAACACCAAAATTGAAACGTGTTAATTAACGTTTTTTTCTTTTTTGGTGAGCTGTTGAGCTTATCGGCTTGGTTAGATAAACACAGGTTCACTATCACATTAGATCGTTGTCTAGTAAAACAACGTAATTTCTTGTCATGAGTGCCTTTTACCTTTGGTCGTGTTTCGTAACTCCTTTCCATATCCCTACAGTCCCGATGGCAAAAATACATCTGGTACTACACTTTCAGGTGCCGTTGACGGTACCTCATCACGATCGGTTGATCATCCGCAAACTTATACTTAAATTCAATCTAAAAGTATTACATATTCCGTATTCATTAAAAAAAAAACGTAGCGTACGTAACGTAAAACAAAAAAGAATTACTTACAGTAGCCTATGTTATTAATTCCTGAACAATCCATTCATCTCTTTAAAAATACTCTCGAGCATCACCTAAAAATAATTGGTAGCGTTTCAAAGAAAATAAAGTGAAAATCGCTTTACTACTTTGGTTATCAAATCGATTGTTTATAGGATTACATGAGTCGAGCTATAATTTCAGTTGTTATTTTTTTGCGGACCATGATTGGTTTAACAATAAATTTGATTGGATAAAATTATGATATAGACGTTATTGAAAAATAAATATATAAAGAAATATAAAGTTAAATCAGGTATCAATATGCACTTGGGTAGATTGGAAAAACGCAAGGCTTTTTGTAAATATTTGTCTCACTAGACTGACAAAAATGATAAATCTAAGGAAATAAAAGTAGATGCATAGGATAAAATTTAAATTTAATTTAACATTTTCTTAAGCTTTTCCCATATGTATATAGTATATACTTATATATATGTATATACTTATCTCGGAACAAAAAGATCAGAGTTAATGTAGTTTTTCCATATTATCGAATTTATTGTAAGAAATTTGATAAAAGGATACAAGTACTCTCAGCTGTCTCACTTGGGAGCAGGTAGTAATATTATGTTATAAAAGCCTTCCATTGATAAGCCGCTTTAGAGATCTTAAAATAGAACTTTCATCTATCTTTAGTTTAGAACCTCGAGATATTACATATATATATATATATGACAACAATTTTTACCCGAAAAATCTGTAAATCCATAAATTTATTTAATAAATTAAGCCTGCACGAGCAAAAAAGGGTTTTTTTCAAAATATTTTTTAAGACAAATATAATATGTTTTGCTTATAACTACTTTATATCAAAACATGCCGTAAAGTTGACTCGTAAAATATCCTTACCTTTCTGATATTTGTCACTGGAACTTTTCGCGCAAATATATTAATAAGAATTGAAACTTTACATTCAAATAGCACAGAACTCTAATGACTAATCAATAAACTGACCTCTCACAATTATTTATTTTATCATCCTTAAAAAATGACATAAGCGAGTTATAATTCATTTATAACAAAAATTAATGTAACTAATATAACCTTTACGTAGTATCTATAGATATAACGAGATAGCGTGGGCGACAGTGACACGTTTAATTAAATCCACTTATAAGTTATAGATATCACAAATGACTAAACAATTTTTAGGTGCTAGACATTTAAAAAGTATATTTATTAAAGTTGTTAACGAACCGATGACTTTCGATCAATACTTAAATATTTTAAATCTTAATTAATTTCAAAATTCCCTTGTTTCAATAGTTTAATTCGGATAAATAAATTTATTTCGCTTAAAGAAGCCTTTCAGGGAGATTTTGATTTATTTTGTTTATTTTTATTTTAATTTTATACGTATATTTAATGATAATATGTACGAAATGGCTCATATGTTACAATGTCGTCTTCATTTGTTAAGAATTTGTATGTAGGAATTCGTATTGAGGAATATCTATATAATTAAGATCGGGAGAATTCAAAAGCATTTTGCACATTTACAATTAATGATGAATTTTTCATTATATCACAACAATATTTTTAGCATAATGTTAACGTTCATACTGCTCTTCGCTAAAGAATAACCAAAATGTTTTTGAAGTCTGTTTAGCTTTACTCATTGCTAGTTTTAATATTGATTGAATAAAGTTTGATTGATCGTTTTGAATTAATTATACGATCGTGAGTTATGGGAACTTTGAGCATAATTATTTTTACATGTTGGAAAAAACAAAAGGGAATTTCAGCATTATTATTACTTAACAAATATTTTGAAGGTCGTAATGCTAGAGATACAAACGAAAGTAGTCTGACTTGAATAGAAATATTATTTATTTTAATTAATAACTATCAAGACTTTTTTATTTATAAATATTCCCAACTTACCGTCGAGTTCGACGTTGAGGTTGACAGCAGTGTGTCCGTCCCAGGGATGGGCTACCAGCTTCACTTTATAAGCGCACCCTGGCCTCACCGCACAGTCCTCTGCCACCGGACTCGATACGGTGGGTATTATACTCCATAATGAATCCTATAACAACAAGAGTAGCTTCAATATCTAAATATTTTTTTGAATTATCAAGCGCTACGTTTGTTTTTCATATTGCTCTTCGTACTATTTTTACAAGATTACAATCACCTGATTTACACTCGTGAGAATAAATGCCAGAAAGGTAATATTTAATACAATTCACAGACACATTCTAAAATATATAATTCTTTTGTTTGAAATTTATTTTTATACATAGTTTCTGTTTTGTTTCTGTACATATGTATTACTTAACTTACACCCGGAATGTTGTACTCATAGCACATATTAGAGCGACAGTCGACTGTGTCCGTTACGCTGTGTACTTCTAGTGAATATTCTCTTACCGGCGGACCTGGAACGAATTTGTTAATTAACAAAATAATAATTTAAAAAACTTAAATTCAAGAACCTGTATTTTATTAATGTGCGTGTTTTACAGGTCACTGAAGAGAAAATATTAAGTCACTATGTTCACCTTACTCATTGTTAAAGAAAGTCTTCCTAGAAATAGTAGTATCTGGATAAATGTTAGTGAAAATGACGGAAAGAACTAAGAAAATCATTCTCAATTGTCACACCTCCAGACAATTCATCGTGAGCTTTTAAAAAGAAACAAAATCGTATAGTTATTTAAGGAACAACAGATCCCAAATAATATCCCCACAGAGTGTTGGAATTAAGAATGTTATAAGAAAAACAAAACATTTTAGAAGAACACAGATTTTATGAGTGAACGAAAAGCAAGTAGAAGTCACTCAAACCTAATATACAAGTAGTAATGACGTGAGCGATCTTGAAAAATTTAGATCTATATACAGATACGAATTCACAGCATTTTCTTTACCGGCAACGTTCATAAAAGTTCTGATATCGCTACGGTAATCGTAAACGGCGATTTCCGATAAGGATTTTCTTTTTCCTAGATAGTTTCTGATATAAATACGCACGATATCAAGCTCATCACTTTTGACAATACGTGAGTTTTTCACATAATATCCAGTTAAGATCTTTCAACTTTTCATACAAATATGTTATATATATACAATCTTTAAATAACACTACATAAGACACTAAAAAGATATATTTTGCCAGCTGAAATATAAAGATATTAATTCAATTCTTTCAAAGAAAATAAGAACTTTTCCTTCTGATAATAATTTTGTTATTTCTGTTCTAACTTTATAACGTTTCCTTTCTTTTTTTTATGATAACAAAAGTTGGTAAGTATGTTCTAAAATAACACAAAGCTTTATAATTCAATAACGTTCCGTAAAATTTGTACTTGTTTATAACATCGTTATCAGTATTTGTAAATAATTACGAGTTGGGAATTCATGGTTTTAATAATTCATTGCTTATCAGATAACACCCACACAGCCGAAGAGTGATCGATTTAACATCACTAATAAAATTATCACCCTAATCATATTAAAAAATGTGGAAGCACGTATGTGTGTGTATTTCTTTTTGAATCACATAATAGTACCGATTTATACTATATTATATTCCTGACATATTTAAGAATAAACTACAAATATATGTCTAAGAAAAAAATTGGAAACATCTAATGTTTTGAAGTTTTTCTGCACGAGACAATGTTATTAAAATTTAAGTTGTTGAGAATAATATAAAAGTGTAAAGTCTGTTTTACAATACAATAGAATGAATAAAAAATATGGTAATGGATCAAAATAACAAAGAATTAATCAGATCTAAGATTTTCGCGAGTATTCATTTAAATGAAACTAGTGTTATTCGGATTTACTACACGGATTTTATTATTTAAAAACTACATAATCCCGACGTTTCGGTTACTTTGAGACGAGGTGACACCTGAAACGTCGGGATTATGTAGTTTTTAAATAATAAAATCCGCGTAGTAAAACCGAATAACACTAGTTTCATTTAAAAGAATTAATCGTTGAAAAAAATTAAAGGAATCTAATAAAAAAATTACGCTATAAATAAGAATTGAAAGTTAGCATTGGTTAATGACTACAAAGTAGACCAAAAAATAGGGATGAGGTAACAAATATTACAGATACAAAAACTGAAAATTAATAAGATTGTTCAAAATATTAATGTAAATGTAATGTGAAAAGTACTCATCGATCCGGCACCAGTAAAATATTTATTTACTCGAGGTCTAAAGTCAAATAACGGCTTTTTCAGATAAAAAAAAACGGTAAATTTTATGATAAAAATAAATCAGACAAAAATTGTAGGTCAGATAATTATATATCAAAGATGAACAAATACTTTTTTCCGAAGAGCCTTAGTTTTTGAGATATATATTTAAAAACTAGAAAGTATCGTCATAATATCTATAAATACATCACGAATATATATATATATATGTATAAACATAGCGGAAGATGTCAGTGTAATTTAGACATATAAAATATTAACATGAGCACATCGATGAAGAGAAACGCAGTAACTCGTTTTATACCCCAGTATAACCTAAGCTACATCTGTCTGTAGTACTAAAACAGCTGATGAATTTTTTGAATAACTTTGAAAGCTGAAACCACACATTTATTAAAAGACAAAATAAATAACAACAAGCCAGTACATCCACTGAAATCCTCTTTGCACTAGATTCTGGAGCACGTGTAAGTGAATCAGCTTTTCGTTTTAAAACACAATACTCATTTTGCGACCAGGAATTAAATGAAGAACATGAAAAGGAAATTCCTTGTTTTTTGCCGTAGAATTCAAAAAGTTAATGAAACTACATTCCAAGATTTTTTGTGGCTTGTGCTGATGCTATAGCAAAATTGTTCTTGCTTAGATAGAATATAATTTTGTTGGTATTGAGGCTGTGTCACATCATGACTGCTTCATTTACTACTTGAAAATAAACACGGGGGCTAAAGTCGATCGACAACAAGTTGCGTCTACGAACGTGGCAATAGAGAACATATTCAGTCCTCTTTGAAGTTATATCTGTACGTGATACTGACGAAGTATATGACGTAATACTGATATATGACGTACTACTGATGTATTATATCAGTTACAGCGTAATCCCATTTGGATAATGCTTTAGTAGAAAAGCATACCTGCGCCAATTATAATATGCAAAGAACTATCGCGTCTTATCTGAATCTGCTGACTTGTACAGCTATATTCGGATAAATTCGTGAGCAGGTGGAAGATATGTCGATACAGACTTATTGACAGAGGCCAGAGGTTCTCAACGGGGATGAGTCTTGAAGGGTGTATCTGGCTATGGCCTGCAGAAGAAGCCAGGTAGGTAGGGTAGGTACTGTACTCAGTTCGAAAGAAAAGCCATGTGGTAACCTTATGCTTTAATTAATTAACAAATGATTTTGAAGATATATTTATAGGCTAAGCATGAAATATACCAAAAGTATTGATTTTAAACGTTGTCATCTTTTTCGCAGACAAGAATGGTAATGATATTATTAAAAATCTTTTATTCGATATCTAAAAAAAAAATTTCTATATTCGTACTTCCACGATAAAGGTTTTATTCTAAGACCAGTGTCATAGTGTTTTAATAAAGGAAAGATATAAAAACATTTCTAAGCGTAATCCCCTATTAGGATATAACAACTTGAACATTGTCAGAAAGCCGCTCTTATGTAGTAAGCTGATTATTTTCGAACACTACAGTTATTTATGGAAAATATTAAATAAATACAGGAACCGTTTCTCTGATTCACATTGTAGAATTTTATTATGTTTACTATTTTATTTACAAGAGCGCGTTTAATCTTACCAACTCACAAATACACACCCACACAGACATGTCGAAACATATTTGAAATCCCAGACGCTTTCAAATGGGGAGATAATGTTAAAAACATTGAAATAAAAAAATGCTGTAATAACTAATTGAAACTGTAATCTGACGAATATTTTATATGATTATAAAAAAACATTGAACTTTATCTGGAGTAATGGGATCTTACATCGCTAGATTTTGTTGCCTTAAATTACTCTCTTTTTTTTTGTGATGACGCAGGAAAACTCTTTTTACGAGCCATCTAACCGGCCTTGGTGGGGCCGGAGAGGATGTGTGAGACTCGGCCTGGACAGGCCCCTACTCACTAAAACCACTGCGAAAGCCATCGGCCGCTATGTTGGTGTACCCCGGATCTGTCAGCGACAGGGCACACCAGCGACTGGCCGGTCCTGGCAAAGACCGGACTTACTCCCTCGGAGAAAAGGGGCGATCCCGGCAATTAGGATCGCCCCGATGACGCCGGGCTTTCACAGGAGCCGGGTTACCAGCCCGACCCCAGCCCGTAGTGCAGGGGCGCTAATGGAGGCGTTGATACCGCCTCCGGCGCACCCCCGTCCGTCGTCTGCGGAGGGAGGGTGCATCGACCGCATCCTCCCGTTCCCGCTCAGATGCCTCCTACGTGGACATGACTGTCTCACAGGAGGAGGACACCGCCAGCCAGGACCTGTCACTCTCGAGCATCTTCTCCGCGATACTCGAAAGCGACAAGTCCACTCCGCCGAGAGCCGCCACAAGGTCTCGGCGCTGCGCAGCCCATCTCAGGCACACCTCGAGGGTGTGCTGGGCCGAGTCCACCGCAGCGCCGCACTCATGGCAGCATCCTTCCGGCTCTCTCCTGGCCGTTCGACACAAGTAATCACCGAAGCACCCGTGCCCGGTGAAGACTTGCGTCAGACGGAAAGTGAGGGGTTTGCGTTTCCGCCTCATCCATCGCTCTAGGACCGGACGGAGCGCTGCCGTTGTACTTTTACCGTGCGGCTGCCCCGCCAAGTCCTCCCCCCACTCTCGCATAAGGCGCGACTCCCAAATTACCCTCTTCCGTTATAGAAGCGTAATTTAAGGTAGGTACGCAACTCACGGCCTCATCTTGATTGTCATTTAACTAATTAATTGCTCAAAATAAAATAGCTTCTGATCTAAACTAAGTAAAGTATTCGAATTTTCAAAGATTCCCAGTGATTCTTTATTATTTACCCTACAGTACAGAAAACCAACGAACATAGAAAAAATAGACAAAAAATTGGAGAGTTGAAGAAACAGACTTATGCCATTAGTCTTCTTTGATTATATTCTTCTATCATAAATATTTTATTATAATATTTCCGCCTTAATAGCGTCACCACGAAGGTACAGACCATACTACAGAGGTGTTGTTTTCAAAATCAAAGTCTTTTCGTTTTTTGACTATTTATTTGGATTTTTAATTTTTTTTTTGTCTGAACTCTTTGGTTTTTATAATAAATTTTATTTTGAATGATCCTATGGGTGCTACAGAATTTAATCTCGTGGACGATATTAGCGTCACTTATAAAAAGAATCCGACTAGCTTATCTTCAAATTTCACGTTAGTTTTATATGATCTGAAACCATGGCTGTTTGGTTCCACAACTGGTTTACACTTTCTTTAGACGAAACTCAAATCTTTTTGTCATTGATAACGTACTCGAAAGATCGAGAAATATAAACATTAGAATATTGTAATATAAGAACCCTCTCAAATTAATCTTTTAAACTTTAAGCTCTAGAGGTAATTGGAATAAATTTAAAAGGTATTAGTGTTCAGGAAATCTTTTCATCGTGTTTACATGTCTTAATATAATTTGGACGTGTATGAAAAACTGTTCATCCAAAAAGGTTGTCCTAATATCAAAATATCCTTAAAGGTTTACCTACAGTCAGATGTTACATAATTAGATAAATGGAAAAGCACTTTTGATTCGAAAACGAGGTAACATTATAGAATTACAGCTGTTTCACAAATATTTGTATGCGAATTAAAAATAGTTCATCAATACAAAAATAAAAATATAAGTTTTATAAACCGTTAAAGGTCTGGTCAATACTTTGAACCAAGTACAAGTTGTTGTATGCAATGATGAGGTTAAATACTTTGTTTATATAAAAAAAATCATTCTCTGTATATCAAAAATACATTTATTTGAACTATAAAAAAATTTAGTCAATGGTTTGCCAGAAACATTTTTTGACATTTTGTAAATCAGATATAATTAAATATATGCTCATAAGAAACTATTTTATGTACGTACCGAGGGGGGGATTCCAGGAGACATTAAACATGAGCTCGTGGTCTGATCCCACAAGGGGTAGAGGTACCACCGATACCCCACGAGGCAACATCGCATGCTGTACTGGATACAATTCTGATAAATCTCTTGTGCTGTCCTGAAAAGTAAGAAAATTAATAATATTCAAAACACTCAAATAGACTCTTTAATTCTATCACTTTTATGGGCTCGCCACGGTGATTTATAGTCACAAAATTTTAAGGCAAAGTCTAAACCGAATCTATTTATAAGGTAAGCTCAGATAATAGTTCGCTTTAAATATAGTTGCCAGTTTTATAGGAATACTATCAAAATATTTAACAAAAAATGTTTGAAGAAATATATTTTTAGAATAGAAATATTAGAAATATTCTAAAGTAATTATTATAATATTTATAATAATAATTTGTATCAAAATTGTGTAGTTAATGCTAGTCAGTGTTAAGCGGCAAGCAGTCTATTTAGATACAGTTTGATGATAGACAACTATTTTCGCATCGTAAGAGTTTATATAAATACTCATATGTTTTTACAAACTTCCAAAAATAAGAAAAACCAACTGACGTGAACCGACAAGAAAATAACAGCCGTGACGGTCTGTTGATAAAATGTTTATTAATTAAATATCCAAATTGTTTTCGTATAATAATTTAACACTTCTGTAAGTACTAATAGCGAGAGATCGCTAATACCATTAATTGCTTGAGTAAACGATTCGACGAACCTAATCAAAGTTTCCAATAATAATTCAAAGCATTCGATTTTTAAATACTTTAAGAGTTCCGCTCGACTGACTTTTATTTAGTCCGTTTTAAAGACTTATACAGTTCTGAATAGATGTATTACGTAATGTTATGAATGAGATGAGCAGCCGATATTTATTAAACGTTTGAATGAAAATTATTTTATTTAAATTTCATGATCAGCTTAAAGACTGCGGCTTTGATTGATTCCATTAGGAAAGAAATCTGATTTGTGATATTATTAAGAAAGTATTTTAGTTATGTACACATGTGACTGGCACTGAAGAGGTAGCTACTAAATAAATATAATAATATTTTGGTTCCAACTCTTATAATATGAAGGTCGATTGCAAATTTAGTTTTGTTATTTCCTTTCAAAATACAATTTCTGTGGCAACTGAGAAAAAAATACAAATTACGATACATGAACGTTAGCAGCATTAATGGATGGGGTGGGCGGTGGAAGTGCTACTACGTACGAAGAAAAGAGATAAATAAGTAAAATAATTACTCTTTTTTTTTTAATAAATTAATTTGGAGTTTATTGAAAATCATATTTTAATATGTCTCTTCTTGCCAAAATGCTTCCACACACGAGGACAACTCACGCATAGGGTTCTTGACGTTGATACAGCGATATGAGACTACATAGTTGACTGAAACTAATTTATCGCTTAAGAGGAACTTTGTCATAGCAATATATTACTGGCTCTCGGTGATAGATATGTTAATATCCATTAAGATAATTAACAATATTTCAATAATCACAACTATGGTTTGCCCCTTCTTAATAATATCACTAAACCAGAGCTATATGATTCATCTTGAAAGGTGTAAGTACAGTATAAGGTAGGTTACCGAACTTATTTGCATTATATGTAACATACGTGTCTAGTCATACAAAACAGATCTACGTCGAGTAGTGGGCGATCACCTACGTTGTGAAATCACTATATGTTGTAAACAATCTTGATTAAATGTTCCGTTCTTTGACGATAGTAAGACAATTGAATGCACTTAAAAACATCTAGAGAAGATTGCTTATCGACACCTGTATATTTTATAAAACGTCGAATTTATTATTATGTGAAAGTTTGTTTGAATCATACATTCCTTAAGTCAATAATAAGAGGTTATTTATGGATACGTATACGTTATCCGGAAAAAATAAAATATGTCTAGTGGAATGTAAATACGTGTAGCAAAAAAGGGAGCGCGTTTTTTGAAGCCCTTATTAAAATTAAACATTTTTTTAGATAATATAAAGTTTCACGAGTATAGAATCGAATTAAGATATGATTTTCGTATTTACTACGCGATTTATTACAGTAAATATTACCCGACGTTTCGGATATTTTACCTAATATTGGACAGACGAGATGATAGATTCGGTATGTATAATATATGAACGTAGAATAAATCGCGTATTATATTGGAAGGCCTTAGTTCATTTTTAGACATTGAAATTTTACGATCATAGGAAACCTATTGCATGAAAGATAACCAGAAAGCGTACGGATTAAATAATAAATACTGATCCAGATGTTTGACGTCCGTCAATCGCTAATCTAAACACACTAATACAGTGGAGCACCTTTTATAAGTGAGTGAATGGGCTGATGCATGTCAGTTGCTAAGTCATACTGGCTTTTTCGGACCTGGAAGGCCCATTATTTTACCTTTACTCTTCAACCGACTTTATTAAGATGTAGGTACGGTAGATGACAAAATGGGGTGATATAAAAATGTCACGGAAACAATATAATTAATCCAAATTTATAACAAACATTATGAAATACTATAAAAAATCCATCCATTCATGGGTTATTAATTTTTGACAACTAACCAGCTCTCCAAAGCAATCTAAAAATGTCACATAAGCAAAATGACTTCCGTGGACTTTAACCAATACTTCTTTTTTCATTTTGGGAGGCTTACACCAACTTTGTTTTCTGACAAGAGTCGTGATAAATATTATGCATATTCTTTCAACTGTAGTTATATTATTTTATAGTTTACCCGCGTCTGTGTTTCCTTCGAGTTATAATTTGGGCTTCAACAAGAAAAGGGTAAGTATATCTTCAAGAATAGGCTATTACTGCGATACTGCTATCCACTTACAACCTAATTTTCATATATTAACGGGAGGAATAACTAGCGAAAGGTTTTTCATAACATAGAGATTTTTTCTAAAAATTATGAGATTTCGTAATGACTTTTCTCGCCCATACTCCAACCTCGCACAAACATCGGAAGTGGTATAGATTCAGCAGATCCTTCCTCTCACGCTTAAGGAATAAATGTATCAGAGAAATTGAAGACCCTTAGCAATAGAAAATGCTAAAATGTGCATTAACTTAACATAAATGTGCATTAACTTAACATAAATGTGCATTAAATTATGATAATTATAAAATCAGAAAGTGATAAAGCGAAGCTTGTTTACCGTCTTCACGACCTTATTTTAGAAGGAAGAAGAGTAAAAAATAATGGTAGAAAGTAGTTCCCAAGTGTATGGAACATTATGAATGGGTATCATACTCCTTTAAAGCACTATGAGTTTAAAAAAACCCTTCCAAAAATTAGGAAACATTATGGGTTTTCTGAATTTTTTACAACTGTAAGGCGATGTACTGATAGTTTCGAAATTTACAAAACAAGCAAAAAAGGCCACGAGTAGCTAAACGGGTACAAAAAAAATCCTAAAGTTAAGACAACTGTCTCGTTTGACGCTATTTACATAGATGGGACAGGTTGTCTAGCCCGGAAACATGACAAACAGGATTATGTGAATGTAAAAATCGATGCTTCGACAAAGTCAGCCCAAAAACCAGACAAACTCACGATAGTAGAGGATTCATATAAAACTAAAAGAAGGTATTTATAAAATATAAATCCAAGAGGAAGTTTCTAATGAAAATTTAACACAAAATACCCATGATTCCATCGATATAAACAATTCGCGAAATATTTAAAGATTAGATTAGAAGATCAGAAGATTAGATTTACATTTATAGATTTTGTTCAGAACTAAAGTTTACAAAATTCAAAGTACTTGGACGAATGTTTGTGGAAATATGTTGTAAAATAATCTGACGTCATTAACTACTCAATGAACCAGATGAGTTCTGAAAAGAAGAGATGGCTATCATTTATGAGGCACTCTCCCGTGCCGCTGTAAAAGACGATAGAGGTCAATACGAAAAATAATGAAAACGATGAGATGGTTTTTGGCATGTTCAGCGATACTGTTCACATCTCGTAATTATGAATTGTGATTCATAACCTTTTTCTATTTATTATCTTCGTATTGATTAATACAAGAGTAATAAATGTTCTTATGATAATATTTGTGCTTATTCATAAAATGGAGAATTACTCATAAAAAGATTAGACTGCGGAACAATCTATTAGTCCTTACTCCAAGCTCAAGCTGAGAGCTATCTTTAAAATTGTTTTACTTTACTTTAAAAATTTACATATATTTCATTTCGGATTTATCTTACGAACAAAAAAATGTACTTTCTTAAATAGTATTTCTTGAAAATCATTACTTTTCACGTAAAAAAATCATTTGGTATTTACTAGTGACGGAAAGAACACACTCTTTAAACACAATAAACCTCTGAGCAAAATCGTCTTGTTACTTCAAGTTCACGAGAGAGCTAAAGTAGAGTGAATTACAGCTTAAGATACTGAAATAACAAAACTTTGTCAATTATTAAGATTTTTATTATTCATAATTATAAACTGAAATAATAATCGCTGTCTGTAAATTTAGAAAAACAAGGATAAGATTTTGTGTTGAAATTCGTAGACACGTTAAGAAGTCCCGAATTTAATTTTTACAACAAGTGTTTCATAAACTCAAAGAGATAATTAAATATGTATAGTTCAGAGACATTAATCGATCTAATATCTCCAATCTACTGTCACTGAGGTAACGTAATGAACAATAATCCTAAACTATAACATATAATCAGTAAAATAACAAAACGGTTCCTTGTTTAGAGTATTGTCTAATAAAGAGCGTGACTCAAATTTCATGACCACTCCTATAAGGAAAATTGACAAAGAATAAAAGATATAATTGCCTCGCCATCGATAAACATTCGATGCGTTAACTAAAGGAAATTACGTCGTAATATACACAATTTCGTATAATATTTTGTCCTTATATTTCTATGAAATGAATAGTACATACGAGTATATCATGGCAAGGAGTTGCTTATCTACGATTTAATGCTATAAATGCTAAAAAATGTTCATACAAATATTGATAGTGTACAATGGGCGCTACTCACTGAAGACCGAGATTGGGGATACATCATATGGACCCCTTCATTATTATCAAAGTGACGTTGACACAACACAGACTGCACAACATAAAAATACACTACCACAAAACAATAAATACACATTTTATAAGTTCACATCGCAAGAAGATAAAAATTATCGGTATAGCATCGATTCTTGGCACTAAATAACTCACTACACTACCTGCTAACTATTGAGCGATTGCAAACAATTATTGACTGAATAATTTGATAATTCAACAAAAGATAACGTTAACTTCAATATCTATGTCTCACACGTTTTCATATTTATCTTTTAATAATAAGATATATAAAGATAGCAGTATTATTTATTTACGTTACTGTTTTGTAACTTAATCATATTCAATTAAATTAAATAACAAAGGGAAAACAAAAAAACATATGTTTTGCGAAAACTTTGCATGTTTAATATTTATATATACATAAGTCTTTTATTTGAAAAAATAATGCATTGAGACCTTTAAATAACTTGCAGGTACTTTAAAGCCAATACTTTCTGTTTGTTATCTGTGATATATTTTAGTAACCTTGATTTTGAGACTTACTTTGTGATAAAAAGATGAAGAGTTTGAAAACTTTATTTATTGAGTAATCCGACATTATGTTTTTTTAAGTGTTTACCCAGTGATTTTTTACTAGCATTAAAATAAAATATCCCTTTAAGAGTCAAGAAATTTACATAGAAAATCTAAAATTTATTATATATCGTACTCGTTTGAGTAGTGTTCATATCAATGACTTACATCATCAGGGAAACCTTGAGTGGATTCTTCCTGTAACGTGGTTGTGGTTTCAAAGAAGCCTGACTCTGTCAAAGCCAAGGTTTGTCCAGCGGTAGTTGACCGTCCCATATATTCCCTCAATATGGTTTTAATTCCAGTGACCAGGGTGTTCGCTGTCACACTGCATCCTGACAGTAAAATTATCACACTCATCGAATTCCATATCAACATTGTAAGTTCACAACACTGAGTATATATTTCTCTTACTTCATTGCACTGTTTCATTAGTTTTGTATAGTTTTTAATAAATATTACATCTGTCAGAAGTAACTTTCGTAACTAAATAGACTGAACAAATACATCTTTGATAAATCTTTAAGACACGAGTCTATTTCAGCAACTTTATCCTAATGGCTTGTGATTGATCATTTTATTACGAAAGTAAAATTAAATTAAGATAATGTTGGACGGACATTTTTTAATTCCTGTCATAAAAACTACTTTTCTACGTTCCCTAGAATTCATTTTATTACGAATGTTAAATAACATACTAATAATCCATTTCTTACATTTTGTAAAGAATTTTTGTAATGTATTTTAGGTTTATAATTTTATTAAATTTTACATAGATTGAAAACATTAAGAATTTAAACATAGATATTAATAATTTCACAACTACAATAGCTCAACAATATTATATATTTTTTATTATGAAAATGTTTTGGGCTGTGTATGTAAAATAAAACATTATCTATCACGTATCTCCACGACTGGGGTGTCTCGTAAGGGAGCTATAAATACAAGTACATTTACACGGTAACGAAGTCGCCGGCAACATCTTGTTATGAGAAAAAAAATATTGTCACCACGTCATTTTGCAAATGCGAATTATGTGTTAAAATTGACACGCGCCTTAGTACGTGATATGATAAATAAATATCACACATAAATAATTCCTACTTCAGTACGTGACTTCCTAATTAGGTATACATAAATAATGCATAGCGTCTTATAATTTTTGAATTAAGTAAAGCTTTTATTATTTCGTGTTTCGCAGCGCCGTGTGCTACCAGAATTTATATATTTTATTTAATGGATATTTCCATGGGATTCAATCAACATAATTGTTTCTTTAATTACAAGTTCTTCCTCAATATCGTGTTTCATTTAATAAAGTGAAGAAGAAAATAAAATACACTCAATTAATATAAACTCGTCGAGAACGAGAAGTGACGTCTTTATTTCCTAACGTATAATCTATTTCTAATAATGATTGCTTGATTTGATAAATCTTAATAATTTTCTGGCTTCAAGTGTGTGATATTCATGAGTGGGCGAAGATTGTCGTATCATTACAGACACACAATGTGAGTATGAATGGAGTACCTAATGGTGAATTCTGTGGATGTTCTATTATGGTGTTTTAAAGTGTGGGTTTCGACCCCTGGGGACTTGAAGCCTCTTTTCCTCAATTGGGATCCCTCACAGCAAAGTAATAGGAGATTGATATAAATAATTTGGTAAAAAATATCGTATCAAAGACGAAGAAAAATGTATATATTTATTCGGAAAAATATGATTTTACTGACAAAATACTAGCGAGTATTGATCGACAACAAAAATATACAGCTAATGAGATCACTCCCATCTGAAACATTAGTGTCAATAAAGGGAAAATGTTAAATAAACTTGTCAAAGAATTAAAGCATAGAGTCGAGGTTGCGATATATATATTTTTCGTATTAAAAGCGCTTGCATAATAATAACGGTTGAAAACAATGTAATGTTTGCTTTGTGTTTGAGAATGTTAAGTGACGCCTAATGGATTTTTTTTTAAATACATTTTTAATTTTATTTCATATTTTATTTCGTGACAGTATTATGCTGCTTTCTCGTTTCGATTAATTTGTAAAGTGTAAGCCATTGTGTTATAACCCCGTTTTGAACTTCAAATGATTATTAAATGCTTAAAATCGCTTGCTATGTATTATACGTGTTTTGTGCTGTAATTTTAATTAATATTATTGTTTAAGCTACTGTAAGATATAAGAATTGTTAAGCAACATACCTATATATCGAAAACACAGTAAAATTAAGTGGCTAAACAATTGTTTCGTGAAAATGAAACTACACAAAGTAGATTATCTTGAAAATCGATGTTTGCATAGTTTGGAAATACTTTTTAAAGTTTGTTCGAAATTGTTTAACTTCTATTGATATTTGAGCTGAAATTTCATGATAAAATTTCCCCTTCCTGTTTGCGGAGTGAAATGTGTTATACTTTTTAAACAATTTCGCCTTTGTTATGATGTAAAACAACAAAGGCGATGGTGATAATGAGCATAACTTAAATGTTGTGATATTGACTTAATAGAAGTTTGGTATTAATTAAGTATTGACCGAGCAGTTATTCGAAACTTTCTTGATAAAAATAAGTATTTATCATTCAAGAAAACTCGAGAAATTCAATTTTTCATTCATTAAAACTATAATAACCTTAAAAGACTATGAGGGCTATTGTTTTTGTTTAATCTGAAGTATTTACTGTTGTGACTTGACAAGACATTTCTGAGATAATGGAATTTTGAAGTATTAATAACTAAGATGTTATTATTATATAAATAAACAATTATGCTAGATAAAATATTACGTTAAAAACAAAGTTTTTTCTGTTTCAATATGATACAGGCAGTCACATGGATAGTTTTGAGTAGGTAGATATAATTTTTTTTTTGAAACGAAGTCTGAAATTAAAAGTTTATACCCAGGCCACTTTATATTAATTTATTAGCGTTTATAAAACATAATAAAAATCATTACTTAAGTTTAGGAAAATGTACGTGATGGCAATAATGTAATATCAAAGCTTTTTATATCTTGTATAGAATATAGAAAACATCGAAAAAGCTATACGACTAACGAATAAATAGCACTAACAGTTTATAAACACACACACGGACACATTCCCGGGCACTTCGTTATAAAAGTTCTATCTAAGACACACATCGCGATCTTTTTATTTCGCACGTTCGACGCGAGCGAGAGTTTTAACAGAATGACGTCCATCCGCCCACGAGTTTCAGCGGTCTACTGGACCCGAGAGCTACACAAGCCCAGGATAACTACTAAGTACTATTAACACATTAATATAATTATAAATTAATATTCAATATAAAGGATATCGTAATATTCATACCGAGATACTTATATATAGTAAGTCTGACAGACTTCACTAATCGATTACATGGTAAAATAAATTAATGTCACGTACTCTCGACTTGTTATAATGTAAAAATGATTTACTTAATGAATATATTGTACGAGCTATACAAGGTTGAAATTTGTTCGCTTCTAAATTTTCGTATCTCGTGACTTTTTATATATTTATATGAGGATAAAATTTTCAGAACAAGATATAGAGAGGGTAATAAATATATTTTATTATGTTAAACCTTTAAATACAATGTTATTCGTCATTACCGATTTTACGATAATAAAAGTAGGTCGGATCGTTCCTCGGTCATAGCAAATTTAGAAAGAAAAACAGAATATTGATCTAGAATAATACGAGTATATAATATAATCGTACACAAAACGATAATGTTCTGGCCGATGTATTTTATTAGATAGTGCCAACGTTTAAACTTAGTTTATAAATACGAAAACTACTTTTTATTATAGTACATTTATAACAAGACGTCTTGATAAAATTGTCAGTTGGGCTATGCCAATATTCTTCATAGAATTTACCATAGTTGAACTGATATTTTACAAAGTCGAAGTTTCTAGAATATGCTATGGGGATACGTCCATTTAATATTAGGTAAATTTCAAAAACTGCTTTCATCAAAAATAAACGATGCTCTAACAATAAGACAAGATTCTACGATAGTTTATCGTACATTAACTATAAATTATTGAAGAAGCTTCTTGTGCATTAGACAAATAGTTTTTATGACACCTTAACGGACGTTGAAGTTAAAATAGTTTCAATTATTAGAATAGAAAATTCTTCATTTCTTCATATGCTATAGAAAATTTTATAGCCACTGAGGTTTGGCTTAAAAAACAAGAAGTATTAGTGTAAACCAGAACTAACGTTAATTGAATGTTTAACTAATGAATAATATATTGAAAATATAGAAATTTTGAATGTAGTAGGTACGGTTTCAAAAATTTGGGATAATTCGTTCAAAAATTTGCACGAGGAACTACACTGTTTAGTAATTTTCAGGCTTCAAGCTAATCTCTGTTGTCTTTGAACTTGGAATTAATGTCAAAAATGACAGAATAAAGAAATGTCACATTAAAAATCATAAATGATTCACTCAGTTCTTAGTCTCTAGTCGCAACCTTGTTCATTCACAAATCCCTCTTCACATAGTTCAGTATAATATCGGCACATGACATTGGCGAAATATATAAGGAAACGCCACTAAGAGAAGTAGTAGTAGTAAATAATTTACATGAATAATAATTAAATATTGACAAGATTTATGTTTAATATTTGGTAACTATGCTATTAGGTATAGATAATTTGATATTTCGATTGGAACTGATCAAATCTGAAGACGAAATATGGCGATATATTAATTTTAATTAGATGTTCATTAATTGTTATAGTAATGATATAAAAAATAAATGTAATAACTTTAAAGAAACAAAAATGAAAGGGCATGATGACTGCACTACTTACTTGGGTTGATTTCGATGAATAACTTATCAATTCTGGTGAGTTTTTAAATTAAGTACTAAATACCAGCAGGTTTGCCAAATTGCGGGAATATAACGTACTACCTCTCAGTGAGACGTCAGTGTGTCTGACATTGACAGTGACGGCAACAGACGACGTCACAGAAGACATATTGTAAAATAATATTTGATTTTAGATTTGGTTATAAGAAAGTTTTTGTAAATTTGGTTTTAAAACTATTGAAAAGTATAAATTTGAAGAAATTTTTTATTAGTGTGTGTTAGGTATGTGTCAACAGTCGGTATTCTATTACAATAAAAACAACACTTTCGTTAAAATTTTATTCGTCACAGAAAAATATGCACAGCACTGTATAAAGACATCACTAGGTAGAAAATGTAACACCAGTTTTATTCGCTTACGCCTTGAATTCCTAATGGACAAATTTAACTCTTATCGTGTAAGAGATAAGGTCAATTTTTGTTCGATGTTACAGCACGAGAGGTCAATGTCGTTTTGCTCCAACGAAATCCTCAGCGCATGCGAATCAAAACATACTTATTTAAACTATTGCCAAACACCCAACTTAACACTACGTCAGTCATTCGCGGTCTTAGACCCGCCGGCGTTATGCAATAAGGAATAATAATCAGACATTTAAATTAATTAAAATAAATTGTTCCCTCTTGCATAACACTAGTTAAGTAGATGAACACATATGTACATCTGAGATATATTAATTTTGTTAAATTTTGGCAAGAAAAAATTAAAATAGTAATAATTTAAGATGATTAAAAACGCGGTTAGAAATAAAGAAACAGGAAGTGACGTTCGTAAAAGTAAAATTTATATAAAATTATGACTGGAAAATATTATAAAGGCAAAAAAATAAATTTCTCATAGAAAAAAATAAAAATAAATTAATAACAAAAATATAGTTTGAGTTTGACTTAAATAATTTTACGATAGATGTAATACTTAGTTTTATTAAGAAATTACTTCAAACATGCGGTCTAGCGGCTTGCAATGAAAATGTTGACTTCGGTTTAATATTTATACTGAAATTTAAAAATATTATCTCTTCAAAAATAATACTGAGAATTATTTAAAAAACCATTCAATTCAAATGACAGATCGTAAAAAAAATTGCAAGACGCTACGTTTTAGAAACAACACCTACCCATCAGCCAAACGAGCCAGGGGACTGTCGCTTAACACGACATAGTGGTAAACATAAATTGACAGCAAGGACAGAATATAAATAATTTAAGAAATGTAAACCTTATTATCATCGATTAAGGATCACTTTAGTTTGTTGACTTAGATATAATTTAAACGTTCCACTACCAAGTCCACACACGCTTCTACACAAACCTCTAATTTCAATCGTAATTCGGTGTCTTACAACTTTTACCAGTGTAATTTTTATCAGTCTAATATCGCTTTAGATATGAATTAACTATGAAACTGGTAAAAATATATCGACGAGGGACACATTATTATTATTATTATTACGTATAAATTTTTCAGAAACTAGTATTTATTTGTCATAACCTTATCACTAGGCGATTCTGGCAATAAAGGTCCATAGCCGAGAACACATCTGTGTGTATCAAACATTACGTATTGATGCTACTTACAAAATATCTAAATACCATCAAACTAGACGCGTGTGAAACACAACGAGCAGTGTGAATAAAAATAATGGCACAGTCACTTAGGTTATATACAAAGGAAACGTTAAATTCGTGTCAAGGCGAGTCACTTACTTAGAAATAAGAAAAAATAATAAATAAATATCTTAAGCTATTGTTAGACATGATATGTTTCATTATTCGAGTTAGATGTTACGAGAACCGACAGCTCCAAGTTACAGAGATATTATCACACGGACATCTGTCCTATGACAGAACAAAGTAAATAATATATTATACATCTGTGACACACACGTTCTATTGCACCTAGTTACTATAATGTACAAATGATTACACTCAGCTATTCATGTTCAGTATGCGGCGTATGTTCACTTATAGTTCACATCACAGTGTACTAAATTTAGTCGGTGTAAGGTTGGCAAGGGAGCATCGACCTTACTGTGGTACAAATGTGTCCTATTTTAGTATAAACGGTGTCCTCGTAGGACGGTGTTAGACATCAATTGGCCCCGCCCTCGTCCGTCAGACCCTGCGCGTACGCAGATTGAATGCTTTCACATACGAACTTA
Organism: Danaus plexippus; assembly: GCF_018135715.1. Lineage (NCBI taxonomy): Eukaryota > Metazoa > Arthropoda > Insecta > Lepidoptera > Nymphalidae > Danaus > Danaus plexippus. The sequence continues at coordinate 6,243,414 of NW_026869849.1, read as the reverse complement.
TATTGACTCTGCAAAAAAATAATTAAATTTAATGTTAAGGTAATGAGATCTAAGATTTTCGCGAGTATTCATTTTAATGTTAAGGTTCCAGCACAAATATTTTTTCATACATTTAGAAAATAAATCTGTTCCACCAAAAGTAATAGTCTTCAAAGTGTAAAACTTTTTCATCGAAGTTTTTAAATCGACTGATAAATCGCGGGAAATATTAATTACAGGTTTTAAAAAATACTTCCGCTCAATCCGGTGACACGAACTGTCACTTTGTATATAAATCAATGCTAGTGGCTCGAGATATGAGCTGTCTATATTGTACATTGTACTAAGCAACTGATGGCTCGAGCTCGAGCATACTACTCACAGCTTAACCATACAACAACACAGAGAATTTTTTAAGAACACTTAAAGAATTCTCACAGAGTGTATGTGACAGTTTTTAAAGCACACTTTTACTTTTCTATCTTATAACGAGATCTAAGACGCGAGCATTTATTTAAATAAAAGTAATATTTACGGATTACTATGCGTTTTTAATTATTTTAACTACTTTGCTCACGGTTGCTGTACACTACAACAAGTATTTAGTATAAAACGATAAAATACCGCGTAGTAGTCCGTAAACATTGGTATTATTCGCGTTCCTAATCGTCGGCTCTAGCTCGAGCACTCGTCTCACCGCGTTCTGTATGCACATTGGTCTCTGAGTGCGCATGGCCCTGACTAGATCCAGGGGGTACAGCGGCTGCTTCCGTCCTAGCAGCTCCAGCGCCGTCTCCGCCAGTATGAGAGCGCCGGTCCGCCCCACGCCCGCGGAACAGTGGACTATCATCGGCGGCTCGAGCACTCTCTCCGGACCACACATGTCTTCCACTACCGTGGGTATTACTGGAACATTATACGCTATATGTTAATTTTCTGATGTTATAGACCATTTTTCATGTAATTATTAAAAGTTGTGCTGGCATTTTAGCAACAACTGCTCATTCCATAGAATCGGGATTACATATTGCATTGTTTATAATGTATAGTATATTAGCCGGCTCGTGGCTTGGCGACAGGCGGTAGATGCGTAGAACACGACATAACCCGTGCGGGACGGGATGTCCGCTGCCGAGTACACTTGCGAGCACTTAAATTGAACCCATTGCTTTTGATACTATTATAGCTTTTGTAATGACTAAGCGTCAAAGTGACCACTTTTTGTTGCACTAAGTGCACATGCGCAAAATTATCCCCACTACGCTACAACCTTGCCAAGGCACGTGCCAGCTACTATACATATATCATATATATATATGTTTGTATATCTCACCGGCTCGATGGTTCCTCAGCTGGGAGCACAGTCTCACGAAGCTGATAAACTGTTGATGGTCGTCGGGCACTCCGTGGTCGGGCCAGGCGGTGTACTGCAGCTGAGTGACGTCACGACTGGCACCGTTGCTATCCTGGAAATGGAATCACTTACTATCATTGGTTAGCCTGGAATTGGAAATACTCTGATTCTGCTATAAGTCGGACTACATGAATTGGCCACTGGTGTTTGTAACTATTAATATTTAGCGTGTTTGGTCGTTTCCAATAATGTCTTGAATTAACTATGTGTATAAATAAAAATGGATGTTGCTAGGCGCATAACTCGAAAATGACTCGACCAATTGATCAACTTTTTATTTTTAAAGCCGGTGAAAAAAAATAATAACAATATAAAATGCGCGGAAAATAAATAAATCTAAATTAATTAACAATAGTAAACAGCTACATTTGTATACATTGGTATAGTCTGCGTCAACAATTCATTATAACTACCACAAATATTATCAAAACCGTAAGCAAATTCTCATTGGGTCATCTAAAGTGCCGCTATGGAAATCACGCGTTAAACAAACCTTCAAACTCATCTCCCTCTGCGTGTAATGTCCTAAATTCTGTTCGCTGTTTGTGACCACTGTCAATGAATTGGTCGCTTTGAGCGCGGTCCCGACTTTGGGCCAATATTGGTGACACTTGGCCCGCCCTCGCTCGGCCAGCACCGTCAACATCACCACCAAACTGCTCTCACTTTCCCAAACCATTTGCCAGAAGTCACCAACCGTGGACGCTAGCGGGCCTGAAAATATAATAATCTCGTAGTTGATATAAAATTATTGAATTGAATATTGAAATATATTGAAATATAATTGAATTGAATATGATATGAATATTTAGACGGTTACCTTGAGTTGCGATGTACGTGAGGACTAAGTCAGAGTTAGCTATCTCCATGTTGATGTAGGAAGCGTTGATGTAATCACCGTTGGGGCCGTTCTTTAATATCACTCTACTTGAATCATCTGTAACGTTTACATATATACATGTGTGTGTGTGTGTGTGTTGTACATAGGTCTGTTTACTGATTATCAAAGTAATGTAATATTATATAAAAAATCCACGAATAATCACGTGATTCAAATACTAACATAACTAACTTACAGTAACGGAACTCGTCTAGAACTTACTTGTGTCGAGAAGTTAACTGATTGAACAACTCTATAGTGTTAAATGACTCACATGGAGCGATATCCCTGTATCTGTTCCTCGCGAGGTTGGCGGGCAGTCGGGCGGCGGTGGCGGGTCGGTCCGCCGCTCGCCTCAGCAGTGCGTCGTACTGCCGCAGTGCCGCCCCCGACGCCAGCCCGTCTCCCAGCAGCAACATCGACTGCTGCAGATCACCCTCGAAGGTGCCGGCGCCGAGCGGCACGAAACAAACGGCCGGTTCCTCCACACACACCTCCGGCTCGTACACCGCTGTGAGATATCGTTCACTTTTCTTATATACTAGTTATTGCCCGCGACTTCGTCTGCGTTAGTTTCAGAATTAGACATGTATTCCTCCTTAAAGACTGTAGATCAGAAGATTTTGGATTTGATCAACTTATTTTTCTTTCTTTTTCAGTCGGATGAAAAGTATTCTATGTCCTTTACTTTGTTCTAAGCTATCTCTCCATCAATTTTCTTTTTCTCTCCACCAATTTTCCACCAAGTTATAAATAGTGTAACTAACACGACTCGCTTTATATAAAGATTTATCAATAAAATGTTTATTTTACTAAGAGACAATCACATATTTTGGGATACAAACCAGATATACCACTGGTGTGATCTTAATGTGATAGTTTTTAGAATTTATATACAAGGGTCTACACAATTTGGTCAAAATTATATAAATCACTCCTCACCGTTGGGTTTGACCATTAGAGTTAGAACTCCCTTTGTATTTCTTATGGTCTGAACAACTTGCTCGTGGGTCATTTCTTCGACATCAGTACCGTTTATTGATATGACCTGGAAATACAAGGAAAGCGTAAGGAAGCTGATTAATATATATCTCAATTGACATTAATGTAAGTCAAATGTATAGATTGTGTTTTTTACATTAAAAAATGTTGAGCTGATACTTGAATATAATTCAAGAAATAAGTAGAAATAAAGAGTACAGTTGAATAGGAATAGTTACAGTTCAGACGCGACGGCCTACTCATAGGAGAGACTGAAATGCGATATTCCAAAGGCTACAGATTGGAATACTAGTGTTTCAGCTTTTATTCCGTATTTTGCGAATATTCGGGTCATTTCATGGACAAACTTGTCATCGGCCTGTCCTGGGGCTATAATATAGTATTATATCACCGTACCTGGTCTCCTTCCTGCAGATGAGCTCTCGTCCTGGGCATGACCCTGGACACGAGTACGGCCGCTCCCCCCCCTCCGCCTCTCACATTGAACCCGTACCGCCCGTCGGTCCCGGGGTAGAGTCTGACGCACACAACTCCTTCCGCCGGATCTTCTTCCGCTCGCTCCGTGACCGACTCAGATTCTGAATCGTCAACATAAGTCAACGGCACGCGGAACACGCGCTCCAGGAAGCCGCCGTCGCTACTGCACACATTATTTGATATTAATAAACTACTGTCACAAGTGGCGCCATCTCTGCCGTACTAGTTATAATATACTATATTATACTATAATATAATTATAATACAGAAATATTGTAATTTTGTAATGGCAACATTTAAGTATCAACTTGTAATTGAAAACTATAAATGCTGGCTATGGCCATGATGTCGGACATTAATGGAAGTAAGGCTGAACAATGAAAAACAATTCTGAATCTGTACCTCGAACACTGTAAATAGCGGTTCTAAACTAAATGTAGCCCAAGTTACTTATGACAACATCGGAGAAAGTCAAAGCGGAATCGGTCAACCCGTCCCAGAGGCGGGCGGCAGCAAACAGATAGCTAATGCATGCGTGTTTAACAAACTATTTTTTGTACGTTAGCAAATTGACGATAAAATTTTATTTATACATATATATTAGTAATATTGCAGTGATTCTCTGGGGCGGCTCATACGACTACAATTATAGTTGATTGTACAATATTATTATCAGTGCAGGGATCATATTGAAAAATTGCGCAAGGATCGATCACAAGTTTGAGCGAGCTTCAATTTTATTGCGCAATATGTATGTTTTGTACCGTGAAGTTAATATTGCGCAATACTTCTTCTGTTCACTGTTTAGAGCCGTTCGTCGATCTATTGCTACATATTATTCATAGAGGACGTTCAATATTATTGCACAATAAAAATATTGTCCAAATCTATTGTAGCCGTATGGGCCGCCTTATATGTACATATGTATGTCGTACTCGTCTTCGTTGTTGTGCAATTCGTCCCCCCAGGCCTCTCGCGGCGGGGGCTCGTCGTGACCAGTGACGCGTGACCCCCGGGCGCTGCTCACTACGCCGGGGGAGGCCCCGGATGATTTGTCACGGTTACGGGAACTACTGCGACTGAACGTTAACGTTAATCAGAAACAGTAAGACTCTCATGATTTAACATTGATGTAAAAGTTTATTGGAATGAATGAAACAGTAAGTATATGTGTGTCTTTATTATAATTATGTTTTTAACTTCACAGCATTGTGGGGCTACGTACAGCTTTAAATTAACCGAGTTGAATAGGGGCGGCGGGTTTTGTTCAATAGTTTTACTTTTATGAACAACTAACTAAAAACAGAATGACCACTGATTTAGTGACAAAAAATACAAATAGTTTATTCTTGTGTACCAAAGCCACTGGCTTCTAAATATTTTCATACTGACCGTACAAAACTTCTATTTATCGACCGTGATCGTTTAGCGTCTTCTAGGGCCTGGGTCTCCGTCCTTATGACAGCGGGGGCGGTGACCCCGGCGAGGGCCCCCCAGGCCCCGAGGAAGGCCTTGCGACGGGGGGCCCGCAGACGGAAGAAGCCGTGACGCTCAACACTACACCTCCAGAGGGCTTTCGACGCACGACTCGAGCGCATGTTGAAGCCAAGCACGGTGTCGTACGATTCAGACTGGGAATTGATCAGTAATAATTGCTTTTATAACATGAAATATTGCTAGAATAAGATTATCAAACGCTTATATGACATTAATAATTCCTTCTACAAGAATCAGCTAGTGGTATGTCAAACTTTTTCTGCACGGTCCAAATCTTTGCCCTGCCCGTGAATTATTATAGTTAAAACGCAAAACTCCCGCACGTCAATCTTCACACATTGTTGTGTCATGGCACGTGGATCGATACTGGAAACTGTCCGTGTGTAGTTCAACGTTGGAGATTCGTGGTGACGTCACTAATAGGTACAAGTATTCACCGTGCACGCATTTCTTGACAAGGAATGGGACTTGAGGACATTACGTTGTAATAACCAGAAGTATTACTACGTGCACAATAAGACTTGAAACGGCTTGAATCGATACTACTAGACAGTAGGTGCCAGATACTCTATACTTAACAATGTTTCCATCATTAATTATTCCTGTGAGCAAACTGAGGTAATAAAAACTATATACTTACGGCTTCTCGCTTCAACTGTATAAAGAACTGCTTCTTCTTGAACGATATCTTAACAATTTTGCTCCAAGAGAAAGTGTTGACTCGTATGTTGTTCTGAAAAACGACAATACCGATTGACGTGACGCCAATCAGTATGTCCTTCCCGTTGTAGTCCTGTAACGAGATAAACATCATCCAACCCACATTCATAATTTCTCCACTTATAAATTAATAAAAAATATTCTCTTTATTACAAGATTATAGTTTTAAAAAATATATATTTTTTCTTAACTTAATAGTATGCTATGTTTATTTATATTTATATATATATGTAGTCCAAACTATTATTATTTATAACCTTAGCCGGATGTGATTCAACGCCGTAGCAATCCAAACGCTTCGCGTGTTCCAGAAAGTTCGCTTCAGCATCAGCGGGCGATTGACCTTTATGAAGCTTGTGAAGTTCCTTGATACGCCTCTCGTCCTCAGGACTCTGTTTCGGTAATAGACACAGCTCTGACAGATAGTTGTTCTGGTGCTCGGTGGCGTTATAATCACCGAGTTCGGCTGGAACATACATACATACATATAAATAAAAAAACACATATATAGAGCTGTATATACTGATATGAATTAATGACATGATATCAAGTGTGAACATTTTAAGAATTAAATCGATTAATCATATTATAGGGATAAGACACGATGGTTCAGTTTGAAGAGCAATTGGAATTTTATATTTGGAAGGAAGCAGGTTCGAAGTCACTATATATTTTTTTAATCGAATATTCATTATTAGGATAAATTTTTAAAACCAACCTTGTACAGTAAATGAAGCCAGTAGAAGTGCTGTATTCTTCGGAGCTATCATTCTTCCATCCAGAAGCAGTTTTCTCAGTTGGAGACAAAGAAGATATCTCGTGTACTCTTCGGCTAAACGACTCGGCTCAGGAGGATAGAAGCGTACCGCCAGCCAGAAATGCGGATTGACACCGACTTGCTTTTTAACTGATTTGCCACTGTCAAGCCAACGCTGAAATATTCAAATAATATTAATCAAACCACTAAAATATATTAAAATAATATATGAACATCGCCGGGAAACATCGTTGTATGCATACAATTTTATATAACGACTGACGTCGCTGACTCCGCGGAACGAACACCAAGCCGTGTGAACCAGAAGATTCCTGATACCACACAAGCTATGGAGTCGTATTGCTATCCTGATATCGGGCAATCATGTAGTCTTAAGTATAGGTTATAAGTTTTAATATGTAATTCTTATTATAATGCAATAATAGGTAAATTTCGTAGTTTTCCTGGAACCTCTGCTTACTGCGAAACTCACCCTGTATAATTCACTTCCTTAACATCATTATAATAAATAAAACACAATAAATATGTATTGGTTAAATCGCAAAACAGAATCACATTATAACTCGCTCTCAAGGAGTCCGGTCAAAGAATGATACAAAACTATTGAATCGCAAATTAAAGATACCAAGAAAATTGAGTCATGCAGGTTACAATTAAAAATTTTATATATCAAAGCATGACCAACTATAGCTGGCTAATGATGAATCACTCACGTTGAAAGATACATTGAATAAGTATAGTATAGTAAGTTTGATATATTTATTATGTAAAATTATTAGAAATATGTAATTGAAGTAATAAAAACTAGAAAAAGGCATATTTACATATATACTATGTAGATACTTATATATATAATGATGTTTCACATATTTGTCAGCGAACCTAATATTGTGCTTGATAAAAACAGCATTACATTACATATGCATGTTTAGTACGACGGAATCAGTGAACGTTAATAAATAGTCATAATTTCTCTATCAATACATTTCCATTAATTAGCATTCAGCTTTTACGATTTACTACCACGGTTCTCATTTGAAAGACGGCATTCAAACTAGCAAATAAGTAATATATAAATAATTCCATATTTGAATGATTATTTTCTAACATCTTTTTAAATTTTTTTTTCAGATTCAAAACAACAAATTCTTCTGTAAAATTCCTTTAACTATATAACCTCCTTTATATTACATTTATCATATTTTTAGTTTGTAATAATTCTGGTGAAAAATAAATTAAAAAAAATATAAATTTTTGTCAGTGATAGGAAGTGAAAATATTTTCTTAACTGCCAGCCCTACCCTATATTATCCGCATCCAAGACATGTGACTCATAGCTTGAGTAGAATTAGACAATTTATTTTGATCATATAGAAAATATGTTATTATGTTTTTTTTCATTTTGCATATACCATACATATGACTATATTTCGACCCCAAATTTCTTGGTAAAACTCTCAAGCATTTTATGTTTAAGAGCTGCACCTCAACCCTTCACCCAATCAGAACACAGTTAGTAACAAAATGCTTATAAGTCAGTTTTATTTATATTTTTTCTTTACTCCTCTACAACATTCTGTAGTGGAATAAATTTTGTCGTGTACAAAATAACACTCTATAAAACTTTATATATATAATGTTGTATATTGCAATCGATGAGAAATTATTACCGATAGTAAATTAGTGGATACATTCGCTATCAGTGACGGAATTACATTTTCAATGAATTGTAAATAAAAATTACCTGAACATTAAGTACATTCAAGCTATATATGTAGTCATTATAAATGGTAAGAATAATTTCATTTTAAATATGATTTGGATATTATAGTTTAAATTGTGATCGGTTTTGATAATGAAGTAACAATCAATAGTTTTTATATAAAAATATTTCATTATTAATAATAGCAATTATTATATGAGATTATTAGATTAATTCCGATTAAATACCAAATATTATTAGTGATGTCACATTGAGACAGCTGTTACAGTGTTTTATTTCTCTGAACCCATAAGGTAATGATTATAATCTTTCATTATCATTTTGATAACAGTTAGCTGGGTTACTTATAAAGCATATCTAATTAATCTTGAGTAATTCAAAGGGGATAATTTAGTTTTTTTTATTCCATATAATTTACAGTCTATTTTTGTGTATTGCGCATTTGTTTCTGATATTAAAGCAATTTTGGGCTAAATCTTAAATCGATAGTTGTTGAAAATTTTAAATGAAAAATTTATTCACACTATCAGAATTCAAACTTGCATCCTTCTAGATGAGCATTCAAATGACTTTACCAACTAAGCTATAGTGTCCTGAATGGATTAGGTGAATGAAGCACTGGAGTATGGAAATATTACATCTTACTGTCATATCAACAGACAGACTGATGTACGGAGTTACCATTTATTAAGTTCTCTTACTAAAATACTTATTAGAAAGTAAATTATCATCATCTTTTTTATTTACAATTTTGAAGGTGTCAATGTATAGATATCACATCTGTGCACTATTTCAATCACTACTAGTAGGAAAACAATATTATTATATAATTAGATACCTGATTGCCTCAAAAGGAAAATAATAATATATAATGAAATATATAAATAGTCAATCAATTGTATTTAATATAAGTAACTCACTGTTAGCTCTGTATTTGTAGCATTAGGAGGTAAACCATTTTCAGTGAATTGCAAGCCAAAGTAATCCTTTTCAACCAACTCAAGGTTTTGAAAAACCTGTTCTAATAGCACACTTCCCTTGGCTTTTTTCTGCAATAAATGAATATCATATTGTAAATGTTGTATGATTTCACTTTTGTTAACAAAAAAAAATGTTCATGTATAGTCTTATGCATGAAATTGGTTTCTGTTCAGTAAACAATATTCATAAACATGAATCATGAATGTCATTATTTGTGAACAGAAATAACAAAGGCGTTAAACTTAAAAGTTCAGTGTAAAATGCACTCGCATATTTTTGAAATAGCTCACCTCGATCTGAAATAATTGCTGGGTATCGTCCAAAAACACGACGGTGACATTGAAGATATTAAGCTTTCGTTCGCGGGCCAGTTCCGAGGCACGAACGTTGTAGGTGCCGCTCGAACTGCTGAACGCACGACGAGATACACTCTCGATCATTTCATCGGTTACTATCAGATAACTGAGCACAATGTAATATACGCAAGAGTTGGGGTTTCAATCCTTAATTAGGTATCCCTTAACCTATAACCTTATGAATCATGACCGCTATTACAGTGTTAACTGCATAATAAGATGATAACTAGTCTGTGGACTCCAGCCAAATGAAGACATAAACAATGACATGTATTGCAAGTTTCACATTTTTCCGTATATTTGTTATCAAATCTTGATCTTCTTAAGTTTTCATACTTTACTGTTTGATAAGTAAGTGCTTCTAACTTTTCTTAAGTCAAGTTAATCAAAATCTATTGATAGCACTTGAATATTTTTACTTATTGTATATTTAATTGTTAAAAAATTGCAAAATTCGATCACTCCTCTCTTCAAACAAAACTTCGTTTCGCCATATTGAATTATTGACACTGACATTTCTGAATTCAGTATGGCAAACGAAGCGTTTGGTTTTTGCATTATATTTCTTATAAAACATTGCTGAATTATTTTAAGCTTTCATTAATTTATTTTGCTGCTTGAGAAAACTCTTTACTTTAATTTGTTTATTTTATCATACATATGAAAGTAGAGAAATATAAGAGTATATAATATAATCGCTATTGCCTAAAATATTATTTTTTAGCAACAATAAATTTAATATTATTATTATTTAATAAAATTAACGATAAATCCGTAAATATTTAGTGTATCTAAAAACATATCATATTTATATGAGTTTATGAAAAAAAAACGCAGTCTCTCTGCTGTCTTTAAATATTGGATTGCTCTATTGTTTTTTTAAACATTCATTATTTTACAAAATCATATTTTGAACATTATATGATTCTTGAGAATCTATTTACAAATACTATTCAATTTAAGTGTTTTATTACTTCGATACAAGCTTCAAAATTTTCATTTCGATCATCCATCCATCAGTCATTTTTCGTAGTTTCCTTTCATTACTTGGAAAAAGATTGAATTAGAGCTCGATTGCTTCATAAATGTACAAATAAACTTAAAAATTAACCATGTCAAATTATTTTGGGGGGTAGTAGCGGTACAATGAAACAATTATTCAAACAGTTATCTGCCTTTAATCTGCTTTTCTTCATAATCCAGCAGCCATAGTCATTCATTCGGTACCATTACAGGAAGAAAAATTAATACACTATTAGATACTGTTACAGTTTGGTTTGAATATGTGTTACAGATGAAGTTATGTGTAGTAGAATTTAATAATTGTATTTTAAACTATTATTATTATAAATACATGCGGATTATGAAAACCAGGGTGCGATGCGAGGTTGCCGTGCAATTAAAATTTTATATACTTTTAAATGTAACGGACTAGCAGTTTATCGTTAAATTATTATTTGTACTTAGCATTCTATGCTTCCATCTATTACACTAATGTTTGATGGGAATCAGACATTTCGTATGTATTATATAAATTTATCGATAAAGCATGGCACTAATTGATGCTTCCAATCGATTTATCGGACATTAATAAACGGACCAATTCTATTGAAACACAGAATATGTATACTTATTATGCTATGGTAGTTCTAACACTCTTATAAGTTGAAGTATTGATACGAAACATCTGACTCCATTATAATTACATTACTCGCAGTATCGCATCGCACAATTTTTATACACTGTTTACCGTACTGCTTGTTTTGTGTAGTGGTGTGCTTTAGTCGATAAAAAATCCATCGATAAAAATTTTGATTATGGCCAAACATTCCATTTTTTTTAAATACACATTTTTTTGCAATTGTAATAATTTTTGAAAATATAAATTTTGATAATATTTTTTCCATTTGTTCCTAAATATTAATCCAAATAGTTTTTTTTTTATTATCCTTAATATTGTATTTACAATTTTTCAACAGCCGAAAAATATGTTCAATTTTATAATATTATTTTTTAACGACTCTTGTTAAGTAGTAGGTAACAGTACAAATATTAATGATCACAAGTTGGTTTTCATTGGTCATTAACATACGTTAAATTACAGCCTTAATACTATGATACGGTCTTACAGCTCACAGTAGGTCCTTCTTGTTTGAATTCTGTTCAACTATTTACATATCATTTTACTATTTCATTTTATTAATACAATGTAGGAAAATTAATGTTAATGTAACATAATGTAATTCTGTATTTTGTCGGCGTTTTTTTTTCTTTTTTTGTAATTTGGATGTATTAAAGTAACTCATATATATAAACATCACTCTTAAATGTGCATACTGTTCGGGCGCCTACAACACTTAAAACATACATAATAATTTTTTTTTTTTTTGAAAATCTATAAGTATAATATTTTGAAATCTACTTTCCAAATGCGAGGCAATTTTATTAGTTTTTTTTTTAGTAGCAACCCAAATAATATGCACAGATGTTTGATTGGCTTCCAAATCAACAAAAAGACCTGCTGTCATTTGTATGTCAACTATCAATATATCGCCTTTGAACAAACACGTAATATGCGAACTTGGAACGAATGAGAACACTTTGAAAAATCATTTAATATTGCAACAAATATCCAACTCGAATATCTAGACGAAATTCTTACGAAGCTAAACTTATAGTTCAGTTAAATTTAACGTAAAACTAATAATACGTTTTAATGAACTAAAATTAATAGAACAATATTTACAGTTCACGACGATGCATTCAATTATTCTATACATATCGTTTATAAACCTATCTATGAACAGAATGAAATATATATATAGTTAAAATAATATTAAAAAAATCAGTAGGCCACTAAGTTCGACGACACATGTTAACTACACCTATACTGTTATGTTATCCTAAAACTATAAAGTGCAACATTCTCTATATAGAAAGAAACAACTCAGAGTATTTCAATAAATTAATGTATCTATAACTTACATTCATTTATCGTTTTTGAGTTTAAATTTAAAATGTTGTACTTATTTACAAATGCATTTCATTAAATAAAACGGCCTCTTAAATTATTACGTTAAGCGTTAAGGGCAAGCCACAGTAACAAAACTATCGATAATAGAAATTAAATGTTAAAAATTCTCGTCACTATAATGATAAATCATTATATAGTGGCATAAGGAGTATTAAACCGTGATCACTCGTATTTTTTTTAATGTTTTTGTACTAAACATCTATATATTTCTACCGTACATAGTAAAAGTAGCTACGTCGAGACAAATATATCAGTCGAAATGTTTTCATTTTAATTTTAATATAAAAAAATCGTACATTTCTAAACTTGGCTGGAGTCTCGTGATTCGAATAAGGCCAGAATTCTATTTTTAAATTTTCAGCAATGTTCAACTTTACGTCTAGCAAATTATAATGCAGGATAATATATATCTGTTACTCAAATTTAAATCATGATGCGTTAGCTGCCCGGTGTTTAACCAGTTTGCAAAGAATCGGAGCAACCAGTCCAGTCGAACTGCCAGTTATAAACTTGGTTTTAAATTTACTAAACAGTTATAAATATCATATAAAATATACTGGCAGCGAAACTTTGACATTATTATGTCATGGTGTCAAATGTCAACATGTCAACAAAATATACATATTTCGTCCTTTTAAGGAAAAGAGGTAGCAATAATATTGGCGACTCTTTCTAAGCTAGTGACGTTCGTTAAATACGTCGATGAAGTTATTATATTTTTTTATCGACACCAAGATAGGGATTGTGTCGATGTTTTAGTTATAAAGAATTCTTATGTTCATTTTCAGTTGGCAGCTCGTGAATGGTGTTAGTGTTTATAATTAAACTTTGATGTTAGACCATCCCTTTGGACATCATTCGCACGGTGTTTTTTAAAGCCTGTCGTTTGTTGCAGAACCATATTCTGATGACCTCCCGCTCGTAGCCGAGCTGGTGAGCCAGACCGGTTATTTCTGTTCCTGTAAACGGAGAAATGACAGGGTGTTAAAAAAAAATACGATCTTGTACCAATGCTTAAGTTGAAGAGACTATAACCGAATAGACAAGAATGAGATAGTTCAATATATACTGTGTATATTTTGATCTGTGTGATATTAGCTTTGTTATTGATAAATAATTTTTACAGTCACAAAGTGTCCTTAAGTTAACTTTCGATTTTATACTCTATGGTTCATAGGACACTTTAATTTTTACTTTTTAAAAGTGACATTCCTATGAGCTGTCATTGTAATATGACAGTCAAGCGAACTAACCAGATGGGTGCGTGTTTCGTTCGAAGTGAGCGTTGAGTAGTTCGAGAGCCTGCGGCGTGAAGGACGTCCGTCGTTTGCGTTTCTTGCTCGGCTCCATGCCTATGAAATCCGTTAGATGGTTCTGACCGGACGCGTACCTGTGAAAAATAGACCTTATTCACTATGATTTTCAGTTCTAAATTGTATTGTTCACATCATAAGCATTTTGGTTCTGATATATCAAATTGTTTCGTTTGTTTGTATTGTGGATTAGTGTTACATCGATTGGAGTAATATTTTTGCATTTTAGTGTTCCATTATGTTTTTATAAGAATGCATTGATTTTTTTTTGCGCTGTTTGGAAATAATAGTAACTATAACTGTTTTTTTACGTCCACGGTCTATGAATACCTACATAAAATTAACAATACAAAGCTAATAATCAAAGTATAATGGATGAGCATTGTATTTTGATTATTCTTAGCGTTTTATAATAATATTACTTAGGCATGCAGTTCAAAGTAGAGCATGCAGGGTATTTTCAAGTTCATATTGAAAACCAAAGTAAGCGATGAACGTCAGATGTAAACAATAAACCTTGGTCTGGTTTCATAATACAAGTGCCATTTGAATCCCCTTACATATATGAATGCTATGGAATCTGTTTACACTTCAGATGGCGAATAAATTACATTTTTTTTTTATGTCACTTCTACGTTTCATATTCAATTCTTCCTTAATCTAAAAAACAGTTATTGTTGCATCAGTTTTATTGATAATTTTTTTTTTATTCCAATTATGAAAATGTACGGATGAAATATTATTTTTTGGAATTGGTTTCATTAAAACAGATATCCGTTTGAAATCACAACGATTGTTAGTTTTTCAACGTAAAGTATTCTCAATGTCGATAAATTGAAATACATTATGTGAAATATAAATTTATAAATAATACATAGCGATTATTAACGAATTTAATGGATTTTTAAACACCTATATAAGCGCAGAACGGAATAAACTGTAAGCAACAGCGAACGAATAAAAAAATGAAGAACAAGTGTCGCAAATTGCTTTGAAAACTAAATTAGTTCACACGCGAAATCGAATTTCGTCAAGGGGTGGAGAAATGACTGGCGGGTATTAAAAATTTTAAAGGTTGTTTTGCTAGTTAGCATTAATGAAATGGATCTATGTCTTTATTAATTCAAGGGTCGTTGTTAACGTAGTCGCTCGTTAAAAATTACCACCAGGAGAGGCGATTGTAAATTCAGGCATTTGCAATGTTAAAACCATTCCCGTTGCACCCGGATAATGCATTTTAATGATGTACAATGTAAAATCGATAGATGGCCGTCCTTACAAGATATTAAGAGGTCTCGGGGATTCGAGCGACACCTGGACCGATATTATTGAAATTTATTTTGTTTACACTGTATCGGTGTGAAGTACTCGCTTCTAGTTGTTAGTGTTGTAGTGTCGATTGTTAAATTTCTAATTGACATTGATTATACGCGATTGTTAGTGAGAATTATAGTTGTGTAATTAAAATAACAAGGTATTGTAAACGGTTGTGAACCGTTCTCAATACCTGTAGGAGGCGTTATAATAACTTATAATATATTATTCCGTGCAAGAACATAAATACAAACAAAGCAATGTGCATGAACCTAAACAGTAAGCTCAGTTAGTCCAGATTTGAGAAATATTCACGACGCCAAGCGTTATGGGCCAAATGTTGTACACGACACGATCTCACATTTCATAATTCACTCAAACAATATTTACCTCTCTTCAGCTTCCTTCATCCAACGTTCAAGCACCGGTTTGATTTTCTGCGCACTTTTTGGAGTTATATCCAATTTCTCAAATCTGTATCGAACATAAATTTGTATGTTAGAAACTTACGCACCGTTCTCTCTATTATATAACGCGTGACGCTCTCCCGAAATTAAACCCAATACCAACTTAAATACAGACAGGACATTGACATAGCATTAGACATACAACAAAAAACAATAGGCAATTTAGGCCGAGGTGATCAGTTTGATGAACGCTGAACGTGTAACGATAAAATGAATTCAATTAAATACGAAAGGTAACGTATGCCAATGCCCTGGCTTTGAATTGCGCAAAATGAATAAAAAGAAATAATAATAATAATAAATGAAATAATCCGTCATGCTTTATGAGTTAACTCGTAACGCTATTTGATAAAACTCTCATAACGATTAGTCATAATGTCGACCCGGGACCGTCTAACGTATGTCTCAACATCAAAATGTAGCGCGTCCGATGCACAACGCCTTTCTGTAATTATTATGTAAATACGGTATACGTGTGAAAAGATATAGAAGTAACGCCAAAACCGGTAATTATAAGTAAATGTATGCGGCTTTCAATCAAGCGGCATGCACGGTCGACCGAGATAACATCTTATTAAACAGCTTTGAAACATTTTGATTACAAGACAATCTACGTACGGCGTGGAAGCTGAGTGTGTCGTGTGCTTATTTGTATCTCCGGAGCTAAGTTCATTCAGATTATGCGTTAGAAGAGATTGTTTGTCCGAATGAAGTTAGCTTCGGAGTCGAGTGTAGGGATATAGTAAACAAAACACATACATGTTTTGTTGCTGTGAAGACAGCTGAGCTGCTAGCATCTGCGAAGCCAGGGCACTGGGGACGGTAACAGATCATATGTTAGTGTATAAAGTAACGCGCCCCGTATGGTAGAGCACTTTGTAAGCACATCATGGAAATCGCAGGCTTGGTCCTCAACGTATTAAGTCGACGGTTTAACGTATTTTCAGACAAGTTATTCAGTGTAGCTGTAAACAATACCTTTGTCCTAAGTCAGAGATGCGTTGACGTCGTCTGTCTCTTATAAAATTGTAATAAGGACATGATTGATTCAACGTTTTCGATCCTAGCAAGTGACCGTGATTATTGAGTGAGCTCGATGACCATATTAACATGAAATGCTAATTGATTAATGTTAATTGAATTATACATTTCGGCTATGATGTTAACAGTTTTAGCCAGTCCGTTAAAAAATAAACGACCGTTCCGTTAATGAGACTCTCGTCTTAGAAGTGTAACGTATATTCAGAAATAATTTCAATTATAATGCAAATTAATTGAGTCTAGCATAATCAAAGGGGTTACAGCCGTGTACGGCGTCACAATAGCAAATTGGGGAGAAATAAAAATTAATGGAAAACGAAATCACGGGACAAAGACAGGAGAATTCTACTCTTTTAATTACACGAAAAAAGTAATTACGCCAAGATAATTAATTAACTGGAACAGAAGTAACGATTAATGATTTTATTATACGGCCGAGGTCGATCAGGGTCGACATGAAATTTCCTTGGAGTCGTCCCGACACGGCCCAGCTCTATCGCTGGTAAGGTTTTCAATCATTCAATTTCAATTAAACATAAGGAAAATCTATCAGATACGCGTTAAACGGATGTTTGTTTTGACTAACAAATGGATGTTTCACAACTTGTAACATCGCCGTGAAGTAACTCCAACGATATGTTTATAAAACTTATAACGCGACGAATAATGCGTTCATAGACAATTTGTTATTAAAGAAGATGGCGCTAAATCAACTCTTTAATAGACGTAAAAGCCGACATCTTGTCTATAATGGCTATTTACATATACATTTTGATAAAAGTACCGCGTCTTTAATCAACACCTCGAATCTACACAAGGTACACTGTAACGCGTGAGGAAGCTAGTCAACATTAATTATATTATAAAACAACAAACCAACCATGAGTAACAATTTTAACAGTTAAGATAAATTAACAGCTACTTTTAAACCAAGGGATAATTTAGTGGCCACTAAAACCATGACATGACATACAATGCAACGGCTAATTACAAACAAATGAGTTAATATGTAAATTATGATAAAATTGCTTATATTTATAATATATTCAAACCTATTTGTTAATGTTACAAGAAAAAATAAATTTTAATTATAATGCGCGTAGATTTAAAAAAAAAAACCTGACCGAGATAGCGGAACGGAAGCCGTCCAAATGGTAATTAATTAAACGAATTGTAGGCAATGAAAGGAGTCGTGCTGTTTTACAAATCACTTCAATTAACGATATTAAAAAGTTATTGTGATATTTGGAGCTGCGTGACGTCGAAGCGGCAAAGTCGTTGGTCACATGCGTATGAAAGTTGGAGGATTTTCATAAAACAGAATCATTTAACATCGAACCAAGCGTGCGACTTCATACATTGAGAGGTATATTGAATCTGCAATTAATATGTTTACGGTAATGAGCGTTTGAAATACCTGCAAATGGCGCTCTGACTGTAAGCGGGCCCTTCGGTGACGGAAAGCGCTTGTCCGACCTGGGTCTGCGTCAGCCCTAGGCCTAGTCGTCGTAATTTGAATGCCTTTGCGAACTCCTTGATGTCTTCTAGATTGATTCCATCAACAACGTTGCCCGTCGACTGACTTATAGTTGGCTGATCTATGGAATTGAAACAGCAAGTATTAAAATTTGTTCCTCCAGCTTCATCCCCGAGGAAAATTATAGGTTTAGCGGGCAATTTATGTAATTAGCAGATGGCTGAGGTACTGATTATGCGGAATATCATTAGTGAGGAGACGTTGCACCCCTGCTTAGCTAACCGATGACAAATTACTTCCTCCCTCCCCACTAGTTTGAGTAAGTCTGCACCAATTAAGACAAGGTAGGGTCGGTAAATTGGCAATCGTTCCTCCATTTACCGCTGCACGGTGAAACAAACATTCGTCTCTAATATATATTTTGTCCCATTGATATCAACGATTTAAGGATAAAACATTTGTTGATAACGGTATGTTATTTTTTATTAGATATCCGATGTCCCGTAATCATTGAGAAGTTATTTCAGGATGATAGCAATGTATTATTCATGGAACTAATTCAATTTATTGATACATGTGTAGTAAATTGAATGTAAGATTAATATAAGCTGTTACCAAACTACAATATAACAGTGCGAATCATTACCCTCAGCTTACCCTGGATCACATTACACTACCTGTTACTATATTTAACTGGAAGTAGCCAAGTCCGGAAGCAAACACACAATGAATATACAAGAACCTCCTTAATAATATTAATATAAATGTCTTTTAAACCCGTTAGTACATAAAGAGATCGTTAAGTCCTCTATAAACTTAAAAAAAAGACAATCGCAAAGTATAAATATGCTAAATTCTAGGGTTCCATAAAATTATCTCAAGTCTGTAATACCCGTGTTTCCCTTCAGAAGAATGGTTTGATTCTCACACTCCCAGGTGACGGAAATTTCATTACACGAATACAAAAGAAATTGTTAAATTAATAGAAATCGAGATCAAATTAATTTAAGCATCCTTTTTAATCACATGCTTGCAGGTCGCATTAGCTACACTTATAACAATATTATCCCGTATCAAACAGCCTTTTATGTTGAACGTTTTACAAGCAATGTATTACGTATTTTTTAATTGATATCAATATTTTATATTCAGGTCTCTTATGTTACATCCACGGTTTTCAAAAACTAAAAATAAATATATTACTTTGTGAGCTCTTAACGTAAAAACATTAATTTACTATATAAAATTAAATTAAATTCTTATTAAAAATCATATCGATAGTCTAATAGATTTCAATATTAATTCATGGAAGTAAGTTTTAAAATATTAATATGTTATGTGTTTATTTTGAAGTAATTTATCTCTATAAATCTCTAACCGGATTTTCCTTATATATTAACTTTCTTGTTATGTCCCCATTATGCTACTATCATAGTTTTACATAAAAGGAATTTTAGTAATTGAAAAACAATTAACGAATTTTTTAGTAAATTAAAAAATTTAATTTCAATAATTATATTGAGAGGATTGCAACTTTTAATTATTATTATTATTTTTTAATTTCTTACACTACTATGGGATAACACTTTATTTTAATAACATTTTTACTGTCATTTTATCTTAATTTAAATGTTACTGCATTTTACAATTTTATTTTAATTTACGTGTAACCCGCGTGATAATCATGAAAGCTTTTACAAACGCCATTAAACGTGACATCAAATTGAGCTTAAGTTCAAATGATTTCTTAAATTGACACAACGAAATTAAAAGGTCACTTTATACAAATTACACCTATGTTTAAAACGGTGAAAGCCGAAAGGTCGCAGGCAACAATAAGACATCCAATTACTATCGCGTGATGAGACTCAGCCATTAATTAATTTACAAAGATAAGTCAATTGGAAGTAACAACGCCGAATTCAACGATAATGCATCTAGATACCGTTCTCTTAATTGTTTAATACATGTTATAAATTAATTAGATAGAATTACTGTTCGCGTGTCCGGACGTTTATTGACCCGGGTTACGTGAAAGAGAACAATTTGAAAGTAATGACATTTAAGTATATTTGTGAATGTTCTCCGATACATTGTATTAATTGTGACTAAATTTTCCATGTCTTGTTACACGAACGTTTATATACTTGGGATTAAAATCTATCTGTGAATATGTATGTATATACCTATATACGTATAAATGTTTTCATTTCCTCAACCAAGCCTCAACCGCGCTGTGAATATTATACGTTTTATTACCCCATAGTTGAAAGGGTTACAAAATATTTCGACGTAAACATTCGATTCGTCAGTTTCAATTAATTTTTCATATTTATCACAGTTAATACCGAAATAGCTTCCTCTACGAAATGATCCGCTAATATCGGATTTGCGTTTGTCGAAAGTATTAATACTGCTCTCACATGCCATGCATATTTACAACACGATATTTCACATAATCATTTTGTGGGACTGTTATAACTATATTTTATATTCAACGCTTTATTATCCTTAATTAAAGTATTCCATTTGTATCGATGCACGTCAGACTGTGACGTGTACACTCTATTCCGATGGTGATAGATAACAGAATCGTTATCACATCAGAATTCTGCACGCAAATACAATTTTGCTAACATGTTATGGATAGAATTAGGCGAGTCGAATTGACTTACATTTGTTACTATTACGTTTTTGAAATTATTGCTTTTGTATCGATTGATTTATTAAGTAACAGTTTTATAAGTGCTCTCGAGTTTCTCCGGTATACAGCGGTTTTCGTAAAAGTTGAACCCCTCTGATATTATTGAAGTTTTCATTTCGGTCTTTCTAATTAAAATCCCATTCCATTATTGAATATCTATCTGACAGCTGATGGTTTATTGAATAATTCGATATGAACGTGTAACTAGATTGTTTTGACCATATATATAATAATCAAGAAAGTCGCGTATTAACGTACGATTCGTTCCATACAGCGTGTAGCGACAACCACCTGTTTGAACCGCACGTGGAGATACACATATTATACATTAAACTCATTTGCTGAATGAAATCTGTTTAATCAGTTTAACATATATATATGGTGTTCACGTTGCGTGTTATGCGACTGCCATACGGTTCATATTTGATAAGATTTGTATGTTAGTTTGAATAATATTCGCCTTCAATGACTAAACTTAGAATTTATTACGATTATTTTATTTATATTTAAAAGTTTTTATAGAATGCTATTTCGATGTAACATATAGGAGAGGTTAATTTTGTAGTTATAAGAATTGTTGGGGAATGCAATTAGTACGTTTTTATACATTTAATATCCCAATAGGATTAGTAGGAGTTCGCTTTAACTGAAAACCGTCAGTCTAGACGCATCACTATAGAAATACGTACACAAATGTAACAAATAATGAATGGGGAAACCTTGACTGTCTGTGTTAAGTTGGCGATGGACACTTGTTGTAAGAATACTGTATTACGTAATGACAGTTAAGTTACTGTATAAAGTAATAATATATTTAATAGCATTTCTTTAGCAACTGGTTATGGAAGTGGTCGGTGGAGTCTTTGTTACTTTTATCGATTGTGCTCAATTTTATCGAGAACGTTAATTATTTGTAATGGCTTTAAATTAGTAAATTAATTTTCTCTGAGGGTATGCGGCGGCGGCTTTTGATGTCGCCCGATTTGACCGCTTTTGTTAATTTCACAGTTTATAGGAAACAAAACTATTTATTGTTTCAACTATTAAAACACTAAGTGTTTTATATCGAGGCCGTAGTGTTACAGAGTTCTCGTATTAAAATTATTTATGACTATTCATATATTGAGTACCAATCCACTTATGATTTGGTATTATCTACAATGAAACATGGGTGCAAAATGACTTTTTTTGTTACTTTTCTTAAGTGTTTATATTAAAGAAAACTAAAGAGATTAAATGACAGTAAATACAAAGTTGGTCTCCAGATGTATGTGTACCCTATCGATTTAATATAGATAAATTAGTACGAGCAGTAAACAGAGGAACTCAGTAATTTAGTAATTGTATCCGCTAACTACGAATTAAATAGTAATCTATAGAACTGGGGCCCCGGGTATAGACGTTTGCTGACTACGAGACGGGACCGATAAGATTCCGATAAGACATGTCGTGATACAGTCAATTCATTTACATTAAAACCGATAAGATTTATATAGGAATTATAGCTATTCGCTATATTTATAATATATTATTATAGAACTTGTAAGTTTTCAAACGGATATAAAGTTAATGCCCACATTCAATAAAACACATTGAAAGTAAAATTTAAAGAAAAAATGTTAGCCGAATAATACATTATTATTATCATAAGCGATAACGAAGTCTTTTATTATCTGTGTCATATTCAAATTCGATATTCAATAATTTTATCGTCTAACATAAAAACTATCATTCTGTAATATAAACTCAGTTAATTGATTCTCTTTGTTTTTAATGTATAAGCTTTCGTCAACAGTTCAAACCTTAACAATCTGAATCTCAACTGATTCGATCATTGTGATACCCACAAAAAATCTGTGATACTCAAATATTTTCTAATAATAACCATTACCCACGGTTCACTATATCAATCAATTTGCAGTCGAGTTAGCAATGCTACGACGATCTCATAATTCAACAATTAACTCACTAGGTCAGATCACACCCCGTGAGCACATTAACGTTATGCATTTACACAAAACTTTAAACAAAATGACTATCAAATATATAAATGTAGTCATGAGAAGACATGACCGAGATGCATTTTAACCAAAGCGCAAAGAAAATGACGAGACATCAATGGTCTTAGTATTAATTACTGGACAGGCATTCACTTTCATTTTAAAGAAATCATTGACTCTTATAATATAACCGCTAAATATTGCTAATATGCAAATGTATCACTTAACACTGTCTACCAATTTCATTAGGGTTACCCTTCATTCTGATTTTAAACTCCCAAGTCTTAGTATTCAGAGTCTGATATCGAAGCTTAAATAAGTTTATGTCGTACCGTTTATTTAGATTAAATTTTATTTTTAGCACCAAATTTTTTCTTACAACTTTTATTTTGCTTTAAACTGAGTCTGATGTAGGTAGCTAAGAGGTTTTTAATGTTCTGCCCGTTTTAATTTCTTCAGGTCTATAATTGGGTCTAAGCCTATACCAGATGAGAAAGCAGCTCGCTCTTAAGATCTAGAATAATAAATTAGCTCATATCGTTTAGTATCAGGTAACAGAAATAAAAGTCTAGACTACCCGGGTTAGTAGGTCCCCACGTTCTTTGGCTTACCCAGTCTAAAATTAAACTATATGGGCCAGTAAGAATAAATCATTTTCAGATATAAAATATCTGAAATAATTATGTTTAACCCAACAAGAACTTGCGTATCTAAATCTTTAAAAGGATATTCAAATAATAATGATGACTATTTATTATGAGATAAATATTCATAATTTAAAACTTCAGCCGGTAGAAAAGTGAATATAGAGGCAAAGTAGTGTTCCATACTAAATTATACACGTATGCCTCTGAGCAGTTCCCCACTTTAGCCGGTTCATCAACAAAACACGGTCCACATTCGAATATCTCATTACATCAGGTATGTGCTTAAGAACTTAGTCTGAACAATGCCTAATCGACTTTGCAGTCTGTCGGCAACTCCTAAATAGACCATCCGACTTTCCAACTCTTTATAGTATTAGTTGAAATAACTGTACGACATTGTTGGACTTTGCGACGGCTAATGGATCGCCTACTTAGAATGAAAAACTTTTTAGATGACTACAGTACTGTTACAGAAGTCCAAAATAGATTATACTTTAGTTTAAAATTGTTTTATTATATGGAATCACGTTTTACATCAAATAGACTGATAAAAATATACTAGTCTTTACTATAGAAAGTCGTTTGGGAGTTTTTGAATAAAAATATTCATAACTTAAATATTTACAATGTAGAATGAATGGATTCGGCGTTTGGTCAATGGAATGATTGTAATATAAATAGTACAAATCTCTTATCGTTGCAAGTCGGTCCAGTTTTCTAACTTTACATAGACAGTCATTAAATCGGGCATTACATAAAATATATCTGCATTTAAATTATTATAGAAAAGAGTGAGTGAATAAATGGGAGATCTTAGTTGGTAATTTAATAAGACATCGGTATAATCTATTGCATGTAAAGAGACTTTATTGGATAAAGTTTTATACGAACTATTATTAATAATATATAACGATTTTAAAAACGAAACAGGAATAGTTTTTTTTAATGAAGAACAAAAAGCGGTCTCCTTTGTATGACCAAAATGCTTCGACCAATAGAGCTCCTCGAACCTATAGTTAGTAACATACATGTGTGTGCTTACATCAGGGAAATTTTTCCAACAAACTTCAGAATTTCCGTTTGATTGTTTGACGTCATTATAGATCATAATCAATATGGTTACTGTCAGAACTTACTAGGTGAATCGGCCAACAGGTCCTCGTCATGTGCTGGTGACTTGACAGAGCTTGGTGAGAGCTTGACGGGAGCGTGAGGTGATGCTGTAGGCGCACTGCCAACACTACCCGCACTGCTTGTTGTACCCGCTGTTGAATGGGACGTTGTTATGGTGATCTCGCCGTTGGATGCTGCGAGCCTGGAGATAAATACAATGTTTTATATTCCAACCTTGTATAGATAAACCAAAGTGTGATCATAATATTTTATGGATAAGCTCTTACAACCGTTTCTTGAAGCCCAAAGCGAGGCTTTTTTCAGAAATCAACTTTCAATACTATATTAGAACGCCGTCTTTGTTGCTTTCATATAAAAATGATGCATTAATATGACGACAACTCTATTACAACTATAAATCAAAATAATTAATTGCAGTCATGTTAAACTAATTACAATTTATTCTTAAGGTCAGAGCCATTAGTTTCTATTGTGTTACAATGATTGTAAGAAATTATGTCTTTCATTTATGTGGAAAATATATGTTGTTCGGCAGATGTTGGACGTATTTTGATCAGCGAATAACATTTTATATTGCGCAAATTATAATAGATATGGCACTATATATTCATGAAGTGAAATTACGTACTATTATACAGCCGACTGCTTTATTACAATATGTTTAATTTGATTGGTCTTCACGTTGAAAATTTTTCTACTCTACAACATAATTTTGAGGATAAGAATGTAAAATGTATGGAAATTTGGTTATTATCATTTGTAACGATGTATGTCGCGTGCTTTAGTGTAGATATAATAATTTGTAAATGTCTAGTTATGTGATGTCACGACTTATAAGCGACTCGTTGTCGCCGACACAATGCATCGTTGCAAGTGGTTCCGCGGCGTATAAATGAGGTGCGCGCTTCATTAAGTGTGCTGTTGCATTAGTGGTAATTGCTGGCTAATTAGGGACTCATTCGTTGTATGGTTGCAAGAATCTACTAGGTTTTATGAAAGCTAGTTTGACTGTGTGTTGTATATATATTTTTATATTTGATTAAGTTTATATTATTATAAAAATCTAAAGCTGTTGACTCAACATTCTTATATAAGGCGAACAATGGATAAAACATTCAATCTACGACCTACGTATCATATTTTGACAAATAATTAAGAAATATTCATAAAAATATTTCGGGTACTTAAATTAGAACCGCGATTAAATATACTTGTTTTTTAAATTATACATATAATGTAAAAGACAGCTGAGTCAGAGAACCGTACACACTTAGGCATTAAACTTTAGGTTTAAAAATAGTCAACAAAGCCGGCAACAGCTACGTTACTTTGACATAAATAAAACCTTCTTCGTACGTAGATGTAATAAAAAGTATTGCTACAATTATTTTTTTTCGCATAATGGATACTGTACAAGACAGAAATTAGTGAACCGTGCATACATATTAAGTGAACGAAGTTGCAGAATACAATACAAGCGAGTAATAAAGTATAAGTATACACTCACACACAGATACACTCATACACACATACACGCACACGAAGACACACACACATTAATTGTTCCTTCAATTAATCAACACGTTACTCGACGCCCAAACTATGCATTTTCAAGATAATTATTTTAAAATGCTTTACAACTGTTCTTTGTAATCTGACCTTTTGTTTTGAATATAGTATTGTAGTCACAAGTATAGTACTAGCGTCTTTTAACTAACACGTAACTATATATTTATCAGGATGCCTATATATTTTTTACATAAAAATATATCGTTCTTGAGTAATTTAAATTCGTAAGTTCGAAAGTGTATTGAAGTTTCATAAAATGGATACATAAAATGTATTCTGCATAAGTGCGGAAGTTGTTAAGTATTAATGCTGCTTTTTTAAACCGTTGTTTATTTTAACCTCCTGTTTCGGACAACGTTGCGGGAAGGGACTTGTATGGAAAAATAATAAAACATCTTTCCTGCACACACGAGTATTCACTATGTGTGTGTGTTCGTGTATGTTCGTGTGTGTCTGCCTTGTGCAAAAAACTGTTTTAAATATTAAACAGGATAATAAATAGAAACGTGTTATAAGAAAGCCAGAGGAAATGATGTAGTGTCTTTATTAAGAGTAATAATTAACTTTAAGAATAATTTAAAACATTCTATTTTTCGACAGCGTGTTTCGTAAGATCCTTAAGGCTGCTTATACATTTACGATTAAATAACGTATTGTTTGTAACAGTTTGATCGTAATATATATGTGTATGTTTATACTCCTCGTAACTACCTATTTCATAGATAAGGGTGAAATTTGGTACGGTAATCGATATATATATTTGTTTAAAGATATAGTAAACAAAACTTTACTTAGCATAACTATTAAGGCACAATATACGGACTGAATATATTTTTAATTCACTAATTAATATTAACATTCTACGTATTCAAACTTACGGAATTTTCTTCATATGATTTACATACATCGTCATACAAAATAATAAAAAGCGTAAAACGATCTCCTAGTAATATGAATAAATTAAATTCATTCTGTAAGACGAGAGAAACTTTATTAAAATAATAATTTTGTTAAATAATAACGGGGGATGTATAACCTAATTATCATCTTCGAGTTATTTATGACTTCTTGTAAAAGTTTATTGGACGGCCATAATCATTATATGGACGTGTATAATATGAAAAAATATATATATTATTATTAATTATAATGTACATTACAAGTAATAATTGCATATTATATATGTTAATCATGAATTAGCTGCGTAGAATGGATTTATATAATGTTATTAGAGATAAGGTCGTTGAACTCGGCGTAAAAAAATCTAAATGACATCTTAAATACAGACAGCATAAAAAAATTCTCACGAAATGTTCGCGAATCACGTAACATTATTGCGAATATCCGTATCCGATCGAAATTTATTAAACTGAGATTATTAGTAATTAAAATTAACAATTTTAATGCTATGACGAATCTAAAATTGGCAACACTTAGCCGTTGCTATATCGAGTGCTAAAAAATATATCAATATATATAATATAATATACGTCGGACAAAAAATGGAATGTTGTATTATATTGATAATATTACATTATAAGAAATATATCATAAGAATATTATTACAATTACCATCGACTTCTTGAGTCTTTTATCCGATCGTTTCATTTGTTATAAGCAATTTATTATCCGTAGTGCGCCTTAAGTTCCAATGTCAGTTTAAACTAATAAACATTTAAGAAACATGACGGGATAGTTTCGTTTTTCTTGCTTATAATAAAGTTAATAATAATTAACATTTTCCGTTTACTTCACACGTTGTAGAGCATTTTGATTTGAATACGTGATGAGGTGGGAAACACGTGCTATAATTTGGGTACTGAACGCTCTTTATAACTATATTAAATTAAGCGTGATGTTTTATTTATTTATTGCATGTTCATTATATATTTTTTTATAGAAATAGAAGACAGATGTTAAAGAATTCCATGTTTATAATATTATTACTTAAATTACCGTGCGTTATTAGTTATTAGCTATGTGTTTCACGTTTAAAATGCGCATTATAATTTTTCCTCTATATCATGTCTCTGAACAATGTGCAAACCATAATGGATACATATATAGTTATATTAATATAAATAAATCGTTACAGAGTTATGTTAAACCGGAATAATAAGGTTGATTTAAGGCGTTTGTAAACAGAACCGTGATCCGTGTGTCCGCAATTCTTGTTCGAATTCGGCCTTGTCGTTGGTAAATTATGATCTTAAAAAAAAAATAACTTTTTGTTACGCCAGTATTTCACAATGATTCAACATTTTAATGTAGCTTTAATAGACGTCAAATGACATACAATATTTATCTAGATTGTAGGCCAACAGAAATGAGGTATTAAACTTAATTATGGATGCGAGAATTAATGCTTCCAGCCAGTAATTATGAGGTCGCATTAACTTAATGTCTTTGAAGTACGCACACATATATATTCACTTAATGGATGCATGGTACAATCGAAAACTAAAATCTTAGAATATTTAATAATGCCATTGTATTATATTAATGGCATGGAAAAGAAACAAGCCGGTGAATCCACACCAATGACTTTTGCCTTTCGTTCACAACGTTCATGTGTTAAAAAATTGTTTATCACATGCCTTACAGAAGTTAGCTTCATACCACGGATATGTCCCTCATACCGTTCCATTAATATTCAGTTTTCCTTACTCATTCGGGGTAACAAACTTTTAAATTTCTCATAGTATTAGGATGAATCAATGAGAGGTTATTAAAAAAAATCATATAATAAGTTTCCTGTAAATATTAGTTTAATTTTGCGGAGTGAGTTATGTATCAGGACCATCGACATATATTATATATTTAATCACTTATTTCTTAATGTTAGTTTGAAAACTACATTCATTTCATTTCCTATTAGCGTCTATTGCGTGCTTAAAATGCAAATATATTACAAAATCTAAATTATATAAGTAGCACTATTATTAAATCTTAGGTCCACGTTAACCTCTACATTATTTTAATGTGATTTATACGAACACTTTATTAGAATAACACGTTTAAATTTAAAGCAATGCTTTCCAAATAATATCTTGCTATTTATTTAACGAAAGCCAATATATTTCTTTAATACGTACTATAATATACTAGCGCTGACCGGGACTTTGCTTGTAATTTCATTAAACGTATCGTGATGATACAAAAGCATAAAGTTCAATGAAAAACAAACATCAAACTATACTTTTGTCGAACACAAACAGATATCCATTAATTTATATCAGTATAATATAAAGTAAAATCGATACGTTAAAAGTTTTTAATCGATCAGTGGAAATACGGTCTCAGAATACAGCCTTCGATACGGTCTGATAACCGCGTAGGAACTATACATCAATGTTACTCGCATAGATGTCATGGGTACTTTAATTAGGTAGGAACTGTGCTAATTATTAAACACTGTATCAAACGAATACGTTCGCGATTGATTAGCTATAACGTTACGAATTACTTATCACATATTTATTGGGTTTTTCTAAGAATGTTTTTAATTATTGTGATATATTGTTGGTAGTGACAATGAGATTGTTGAATATCTTGTTGTTTCGATGAGTTGATGATATAATGTATTATTATTTTATAGCGTATCTAACGTCTCTTTCATTAGGGACAACGCTGCTTGGCTTTTATATTATAATGTTTTGTACAGTCCCGTTAAATCATTCAGTCAATGATAACCGATTATTTGACAATAACATTTCATATTCATAACAAATAAACTGAGGAGACGATTATTATAGTTTTAAGTTAGTGATTTCATTAACTTCAGTAGGCAACCTATGAAGGGGCTGTGGTCTCGTTACAATATCCGGGAACAACGATTCCAAGATATCGACTTGACCAGATAGTTTCGATATATGAGGACATTAGTTACAAAGCAAACATCTATACTTTATAGTATTAATACAAAATCTAGGGATCAAATAGCAATGGTCACGTCACAATGTATTTAATGTTTTCCGCGCTGCCAACACCAGAAAATTGTCCGTGAGGTACTTGAATAGAACGTCATTTATGTAATTATATCACAAGTTATTTAACATCCTGTCTGTAATTAGTATTAAATTACTCATTAAGGTATAAAATACTATGAGATAATTGTTTTCCTTATTTAGTATTATAAGTTCATGCCAATATTGCTTTGCGTATTACGTAATTTTTTTACGAAATACACCAAGTTTCGAAAGCTCATTATGTATGAATAATTTAAATAAATATTTTATATCAGCGAATGAAATAACAAAAAAAACAAAAAAACATTATCATTAGAGTACAATTTAATTACATTGAATGTAATGACTTGTAATAAGCTGGGGACGTTATTCAGCGATAGCATCGCTTATTTCAAATGAATTAAAATGCTAATATTGCATGTTCATTTATCACTCAAAACTCAAAGAAATGAAATGATTGTTATACTTTAGGACGTACGTTGTTTATAGCGAGCTATTATACAGCTAAGCCATGTTTTTGTACATCTCTATACTTTACAGCATTATCGCCTTGTAGTTGTATATTGAATACTGTTGATTAAATCAGTTGTCGATTTGCAATTTATTCTATGACAGCTGTTTAAATATAAGATATAGTAGACTTTGAAATTGCATTGAGTTTGGAATCTAAATTCTAAAACAATCCTTGATTACGGCAGATGTACGTAATTACAGTCATTGTCACGTAGTTAGTTACATTCGTCACGGGGAGAAGGGTTTGAAATTGTGTCATTATTAATAATCATTATTTGTCAATGTAATTATTAATTGTTATATTAAAGGTAGGTTTTATTTTCCGAAATTATCGTAATCATTGAGTGGTATTATGTAATGTTTGTTTACGATCATTGTATAAAATGAATTATCATTAGGTGGCGATCAGTATGGGATTGTGTTTTTTTTCTTAATTAATGGACACCGTTTTGTTATTTTCAGTTTACAATGTGCTAAGTAATTTTTTATTCAATAATGCAAAGTGTAGCTATAAAACAATTAAAAGTTATTTCTTATGATAAAATAAATGGTGCGATTAATTAAAGCGTCTCGCGAAGGTTGTGTGTGTGTTTGTGTGTTTCTTACTGAACGGCTTACCTATTAATACTATTCAGGGCTGCCGCTCCCGAGTTTTCTCTCTCGTTCCTTTCCCTCGATCCTCCTGCGAACCGCTCGAAGCTTTCCCTCTCCTTGTAATGTCTGTCAGGTCGTGGGGAGGACGATCTTCGGCCTTGCATTTGTTGTGGCATATTGTTTTGTTGAACTGTCTGTAGGAGATTGTGATTCCCTTGCGGCTGTTGTAATGCTTGCAGCAGTTCTTGCGCATTTGTCGCTCCGTTGGATAAAAAGTTTGGCAGTCCCGGATTGAGGAGCGCGTTCGATAGTGTTGGATTTAGCATGTTCGGCCGAATGTTGGACGTTTGTTGCGGGTTGGAGTTTAGTAGTTGGTGGGGTTGGGCCATCGCTTGTAAATTGGCCAGAGATGTGGATACCACTTGGCCATTGTTCAGAGCGAGATTTACCATTTGATCGTTGGAGTTCACGTGATTTACGGGTATGGTGAGAATTGTTTGTGTCGCTATACCTGTGTTGAAAGGAAATTCATTATTGGTTATCAAATAGAACAAAAAAAATATATATATAATGTTATGAGGTAATAGATCAATCCATAATAAACACATTAAAAGACCCAGCAACGTGCTGACACTAAATATTAGACAACATTTAAGGAAATATATATTCTTTAAATACTGTAAGGGATCCTAGTCCACAACTTCAGTGGTGACACTGGAGTATAATCTTATGTATGTAAATTTTTGTATCTTAACGATCGGTCACTGCACTGCGGGCGTATAAAAATATTTTTTCATGGCCAGTATTGGTTTCAAACTCAATATAAACAACAAGAAAGTCTTTTTATCCGTAGCTCTTTTTATATTTTTGTATGAAGCAAAGTGTTTTTTGTTTATTCTACAAATTGACGGTCAAACTTATTTTATGGCGGCTCGTTACAGAATGTCTATTGGATCGTCGCTTCTGGTCGCTTGGTCTTGTATTCATATTGTTTTCCTTTTATAAAAAAAAAATTGAGAAAATTTAAAAGAATTGGGTATCAACAAAATGGAGTATTTACAATAATAGTAAAGGTAGCCCTGGATTAAATATTCTATTACATTAGTACTAGTATTGATAATAAATACCTTGAGAAGTAGGTATCAGCAGTTGTGCACCCTGTATGCCCTGTACTAGCTGTCCAGAGGCCAGGATGAGCTGCGGCATAGGGGATGGCATAGCCGGCGGCAGCATACTGCTGTTAACTGGGGTGGGAGATCCCATGCCTAGTGGAACACCTCATGATTATTGTTTTTATAACAGTAAGTTACCAATATCTATAGAATATGTGTCACATTTTTTATCATTAACAATACATTATTAAACTTGTGACTTAAAATAATCAACCCAAACTTCGATACTATATTTAATGATACAAATCACCTGTATTATATATGTTATTGTGTACATCTTTAGTCAATAATTCCATTCAACAATATGAGAGGACTGCTTAAATAAGGGAGAGTCAAGATTGTCTAAGAGATCTTTCATAACGTAAGGGCGATGCTTGTTGATTGTAAGTAGTCTAAGTAAGGGTAAGGAATAAATTAAATATGTCCATAGGATTATATTAAGGTACTGGAGTAATGTAATTTTACAAGTATCTATTATGTAATAGTTACATCAATCTCTAAATGTGTTTATATAAGAATACTTATTTTTAAGTGTAATATTCTGTGTTAGGTAAACGTTTTGAAAAGTATTTTTTAATTGCCTTGATAATCCTCATTATTTATTTGCTTTGGTACATACTATCCGTCACGGATATTCCGTTGCCGATGGAAAAGAGGTAATTTAAACGCGATACTTTCTATATATAATTATAAACAATAAAATGATATAGTTGTTAAAAAAGCCGCCGTCTGTCCCGAGACGGCGGACGATAGAGAATTACACAAAGTCTATCGGCAACCGAGCAAAACTAATTTACCGCGTACAAAACGATCTAACAGAATCTAAAACATTGTCTGCATACCTCACAGGGCCGTTAAATTCAACATTAACACAACGTATTCATTTAAAGCATGACATTCAACATTTTGTAATAAATGCTCTCTCCTACACCGCATCAATTAAGAGCCGAAAAAAATGTATAATTAGGTCTATTAAGACAATAAAACTGTTAATGATACCGCAACAGTCGTAATATCCGTGAGTTGGTGAAAAAATATGTAATTATTCTCATTATTTAAATAGGTTTTCTTTTTTGTTGCGGCGCTGATCTAATGGGCGGGCAGAGATGCCGCTATCTGCCTTTCATTAATCGATTGGTTTCGGTAATCACCTAATTATGGACTTGATTTTCGACTAAAAGATTTAATGCATAAGCCATGTCTGTCTGATTCTATCTTGTTTTCTGGAATAGGACAATATTCGTGATGAATTTAAACCTATTGTTGTAATGTTAAGTTTATTACTGAAATGCGCTGGCTAATGGACCTACAAGGAGAATATTGTAACTATATTAGAAATCATTGTATAAAGAATATATTAATCTCATAGTTTTCTCACCTGGGGCACTGACACTCAGGTTGAGAGGCGAGTTGATGACGGGGTTGGATGGCATTGAGGTGAGACCCTGCAGGTTGGCAGCCAGCTGCGACATTTGTTGTGACATTTGTTGCGACATTTGTTGCTGCGACAGCGGCATGCTCTGTTGCATGTTCGCCAAATTTTGCAGATTTTGGAACATCGATGCCACTGTGGGTGGGAGTTTAAATAAAGACGTCTGCTTGATTTAATTAAAATAATATTTTTTGATGAACAAAATATTTTCATCGTATCTATCATGTTATCATAGTCAATTTGGAATTTTTGGTGTTATATTACTGTATATTTATATCTATATAATAATATATAAACGGTGTTACGAACTCACTGGAGCCATTCATGTGCTGGTGCGGCGTTCGCGAGCGCGGCGACGGCGAGCGCTGGTCGGCGTGCGCCCGCGCACCCTCCGGCGAACTAGCGCCGCTCTCACGGTCTGACTCCGCTTGCTGGAGACATCACATGATATTAATATATTACAGAAGATACTTACTAACATAATGTTTAGTACAACGATACTTATATCTAAATACAGTCCTCGCCTAGGATCTTGTGGATGTATTTAAAGTTAGACCTTCTTGATTAAAACATCATTAATAAGAAAATATCCAAGAGTAAAAGATTTTTTTTATAGATATAAAATTCTGTATGTAATAAATAGATACAAATATTTGATAAACATGAAAATAGCTAAATAAATCTATCAATTTTTTGAGGTGGTAGTGCCTAGCTGTGGTCAAGTTACTACAACCCTCTCACAGACTATCAGCGTGAAGTAGCCTTTAGTGGCTGCGTTTTGTGCGATGAGTGAGAGAGGCAGTTGCCCTTTCCTTATTACCACTCTTTCCTGCCATTTCCTTATTCCCATCCCTCCGTTTTCCTCAACAATCAGGCATCGCCCATGGACATCCGCAAAATATGTTGATGTTGCGGATGTCCATGGGCGATGGTCACTACTGCCCATCAAGTAGGCCGCCTGCTCGTTGGCCACCTTTCACATAAAAAAAAAACTAATATTTTCCGGATTACTACGCGTATCTTATTATTTTGAAAACTACATACTCCCTACGTCGCGGTTACTTAAGCGTGCTAACCGTTGCTGCAAAGTAAAGAAAATATTGGTTTCATTTAAATGAATACTCGCGAAAGTCCTAGATCTCATTAAATCTATCAACATTAAATTAATAGATTTATAAATTAACCTGACAATTTTTAAAAGTAAGCCTCAATTGGTACGTTCGTTACATACTTTATATATTTAATGAGTTGATTTAAAAGCGAACTTTGAAAATATGTATTTGTTTTCTCAATAACAATTACAGACAATAAAACTGTTGATTTACATATACGAGTATACGTCGTGACATAAATATGTAAAGATAGGTTTTTATTCTAAGTACCGGATAAATAAACTAAAAGAGCAATTGCAATACAATCACTTAGAATGTTTGTTAAAGGAAATGTTGAAAAAAAATTATATGAGGTTTCGTCTTATCCCAATATACTTATATGATATTTCATTAATATTTTTCACGTGTATTTGTTATATAACAAACAACATTTTGTTAGTTTGTTGTAGATTATATCATTAATCATGATACTGTGGTTCATAGATTTTATAGCAGTAAATATAGTTCATATAATCTGTAAGGGTGGAGGAAAGTGGAATAAATATGACAAACAAGTAATTATGGTGTACAGCCGCGGTTTTTCTAGAATTTACTTATAAATTTATTTATCAGAATTAACTCTTTAGTAACATTTTTTTTCAAACACACATATTCTATTATAAATTAGTATTATTCTAAATAAAATTTATAATAAATGTAACTGTTAAGTACGATTTTGATTAAATAAATATATTTGATTTCTAATTAACTGTTGGTTTGTTTGTTTGTTAATTCGTTCTCTTAATTCTCTATAACAGCTGGACCTATCCGATGAGTAAGATATCTTACAATCTAAGTACGTTGATGTTTAGCAAAGTAATAGACTTGAAATCTAAAAATATGAAAGTTTAAAAACGTAATATTTTTATCGTTGTTATTTTAATTGAATACTAAAACTACAATAACTGAATTGAATTATAATTAATATAAATGTGATTTATTTTATAAATAAGAGTAATGGTGTGTTCTGTCCAGTGCTCGCTTCGCCCAATCGCTAATTCTATGTCATCTCATTACAAAATTCGTGATTAGTAAAGCGCATTCGGGTTTTTCCTATATTCATAATTAAATACATATTTATGATAAATGTGTTAATCATAATTAAATCAATTTCTAATTATAAATTGATAAAGGTTATCAATTTTAAATGTATTTTTGTTAACTAATCTTTAAAAAGTTAATTAAAAACGAAATAACTTGTTATAATCACACGTAGCTCGGTCTAGACAAACTAATTAAAATGCATTGACATTAATATCGTACATGCATTGACTATTTTTTTTTTAATGTGACACCATCGTAGGTATTAGTGAATTGTTTGTTTTGTTTATGATCTTCCTTGATTTATTGCAATAAAGTTTTATATAGAAGAAAATATTAAATTTATTTGTAAATGTAGTATATATAATTTCTCGTTTTTATGTTGTCATATTTCGAGATTCTACTGTATTCTCTCGTATAAATAATTAGTTAAGTTTCAGTGTAATTATTTGTATTTGTATTAAGATTAGTTTGTGTCTTTGAACAGAAAAAAAATTTAGGCAACTTTTATTTCTAATTAACGGGATACGAAGGATACAATATTAAATCCCACTTTTGTTATAATTATTATAACTCGTGTGTTCATGTATAGAAGCGAACTTTGTGAATGTTACGTGTATCTGTATTATTATATATATTTTTTATTCTCTATATACTTCGTTAAGGTCCAAAGTTAATATAGTAAAGTTTTTAGTTTTATTGAATTAAAACATAATTGATAAGTTATATGTAATGACGGTTCTTGTGATTATAGCAGCCATTAAAAACCATTTATAAAATTAACTCAAGGTAATGAAATAAATATTTACAATACAGTAATAAGATTTAAACGTATATATTTCTTGTACAATGTATATATATATAACAATTTTATTATGTCTTGATGGCTTTTATAACATTTCAATTTATTTTAAAATGCAACGTTCCTTAATTTGATATCTAGAATATAGATTAGATTTGTTAAAGCATTTTTCATACAGCTCTCAGCGGTCGAGGCTCGTATGATATGAACAATTATATTTTTCTTTATAATAATTATAAATATATATAATCGCTATGAATTATTGAAAGGTAATTAAATATCGACCTTGATAAATTAAATAAGGATATTGTTGATTACATTTATTATGCATAATTATTTATCGTACAAAGAACAAGTATAATGGTTATAATTAACGTTAAACAATACGTTCTTAACAATAATTTATGTTTGTCGAGTCGTTATTTTAGATTAAAATGTGTTTATAAATAAACTATTATTTCATAATGTAAATGAACATGTCTATTACATGTACATATTTGTTATATACAAATGATTTTTTTAATACTCACAAACGACAATGTCATTCTCCTAATACCTGAAGATTTCTTCTATTTTATTCTGTGTGTAATTTTTATCTGTGCACTATACCATTGATACCATTCTTCTAGTGTTCAATATCCCACCGTCTAAACTTGTTAGAACTTTTCTTAACTTCCGACTTTGTTATAACGGAGACATAAAACTATTTTAATTGTTACATTAATCGTATATCAAATTACATGTACATTAAAAGATATTATAATATTAAAAAACATTAAAGCATAATACAATTTTATCACGCGTTACTTCACACTCAACGTTCACTGTATAATATTCTAACACATTTATTACGCGCAAAAAGTTGTATTGTTCATTAAAAGTTGCTTTCGATGCCGGTTTGAACGGAACCATAGACTAGAGATACTGCGGCGAAAAAAGAAAACGGACACTATCGACAAAGCCTGCACACATATATATATATATATATTTTTTTTTTATTTTTTCCTATTTATTTATCAACGAACGGCACACATACAGCCGCGCGCCAAGTTGCACAGCGCAGAATGAAAGCGCGTCATCAGTTTAAAAAATCAACCCCTTCGGTGGTGGCTGGAAAAAAAGCGGCCCCTGTCCCCGCGGGGTGGCGGGCGGGCCCTCCGAAATCCTTGCCAAAGCGATCGCCATCGGCCTTGTCACTTGTCGAATAAGCATAATAATTAGAGATTTCGATTAGTGTTTTTAATTACATCAAATTAGACGTCGCCTTGTACTGTCCTTTGAATTATTTTTGTTTTTTATTTTATTTATCTCATTTATATGTGCGTGTAACGAAGTCGCTGTTTTTAGTTGTAATTTTTATGTATAAAAACTTGTAGTTTAATCTGAGTTGACTTAATACCTAATGTGGCTCAAGAGTTGACTAGGTTTTATATTATCTTTAACCTATTGAAAAATCAATATTTAAATTGTTGTTTGGATTATTAGATTAATAGAAATGCAATACATTTTAACTTATTTAATATCCTTAGCCTTTCTTATGTTTCAAGTTTTATATCTACTACTATTATAATAAAGTGTTGTAGTTTTATAAAAAAATTGATAAGTTAGTTTACCTCTAGTTGTTCATTTAAATATCACTTAAGTGGCGTGTTTAAGTGAGCGGTATTTAAGTCTTTCAAACTAAAATATGCAGAGTGTTGAAAGGGAAAACTGCTGGTTTGAAAAATAAAAAAGTATATCTCGAAATCGGATTTATTCGCTTATTTTAAAGGATTACCATATAACTCTTAAACAATTAAATTATCATTTAATAAAAACTTTTATGTTTCTTTAAACGGGCCTCGTGTATGCTTTGTCTCTGTTTTGTTCGTATACAAGCAAAGTAAAGTGAGCCTCGTAACATTACTTTTTTAGAAAAGGGAAAAGCATTCCAATGAAGTTTAAATAGAGTGCAACAGATACTTAAATGAGTGTTCACCGTGCGATACAAAATTTATGTACAAAGAGAATTTCGGGTCGAGCTAACCAAAACGGACAAATGGAGCGGGGGAAAAATTATCACCAGCAAATAACATTCGAAATAATCAGCGGTACACGAAAAAATCAGTAATTATTCAGATGAAGTTGGACGAACGAAGGGGGTGTGGGGGCAAAGGCCGGCCAAAATAAAAACGGTGTTGCGTAGGGGCGACACCCCGCTCTCCCCTCGCCTCTACAAATGTTATCTAACTGCGTTTGACTCGCGCGCGGCGCCGCTTCGCTCGGAATTAGCGCGTCCGATCCGACGAATTTTCAATTTGTACTCCATTTTTTCTCGGATAGTTGGTCCTAATGGAAAAGTCTAGGCGATCACGGATTCCGTCTAAGCGGCTCGCTAGCGCCGCCAGCCGTCGTCAATCGCGGACACTATTACACGTCATCATTTGGTCCACAAAGTGGGTATTATTGGGCGAGCACACACGCATACTTGTCCGCGCGGGTGTGTGTGTAGATTTTTACTCATTAATTTTAAAACGCTCCGGATTTTTTTCAGGGCGGGTGCTAGGGGGTACGTGGGGGGTTAAAATTGGCGATGGCCGCCGGGCGGGGTGTCACCGGCGGGGGTTATTAAATAGATTGGTCCGCGGCCGAACGGAGCCGCCGATCTGCACTTGTACTCGCGTCATTAACGGGTTGAGAACCGATTTTAAATCGTGAAATAACAGCCTGTTACAGGAAAAGTTGAGCGGGGCTTATCGGACTCTCGCAGTCGTTTTCTACGAGCTTAATTGCATTAAAATGTCTAGGTGTATTTTTGTAGGGCGTCTCCTTAGTTCGTTATCAGAGTTAATCGCTGCGACTCGTCATCCCTTAAGATGACCGTCTTGCGGGCTCCAGGGCTCGCGAACTCGCGGGCTTGTGGGGCGCGCGTTCACCGTGTAATGATTGCCGGGCGCCAGAGTGCGATCGAATACACACACGCAAAAAGCGGTTTTTTTTTTGTGGCTGTTCGGGAGGGTGAGCGAGAGGGTGTTGGGGAGAGGAATTGTGAAAAATACTCGAAAAAAAGGCGAAATTGTAGCAGATATATAATTAAAGTCCGACGTACAGTAACACAGTAGAGTAGAGTACTGCGATGTATTATGCAGAGGCGCGCTCGGGTGTCGCGGCGACTGGTAACGTGTACGGGCCCACGGGTCGGGCGAGAAAAATTAATTGAACACACATATATTCATACGAATGAGGGGGTTAATACAGGCTTGTTTCGTAGCCGACCAAATTGATTAAGTTTCTTTAGCCCGCCCGTTCATTGGCTACCGAAACTAGGATGTTAATGATGCTCTCAGCGACTGATTGAGGTTTTTAGTGGCTCAACGATCCATCGCTCTCAAGTGTCCGATGCAATAAAAATTTCCTATAATTAGAGGAAGAGCAAAATTACAAGAGGGTAAAGTTGAATTTAAAAAATATATATTTTTTTGATGTTATCGGTTTGTTTTCGTGTGTTTTCATTTTGAACTATAAATCAGAATAATGTAATCTTTCGCAATGAAGCCTAATTGTATTGTTGTATTAATATTATTTATTAATTTAATAAAATGTCGAGTTAATTTAACGTTAACAAATAAATACACACAAAAATATACTTGGATGGAAAATATCCAATGAACAATTGGTACAGTTCTTTCCAATAAAATTATCAATAAAAGCACTTAAACAGCAAACAGAACAATTCTTTGTAAGGTATTGATGGGGGGCCCCGAATCGACAGATGTTAGAGGGGGCCTGCGATTAATTTGACATTAAATTCAATAATAAACCTCCCATTTATTGCGTAATTTCCTTCCAATTACGTTTCATTTATCGTTTTGTAACGAGATTAGTTGATGAGTATATCTTGTTTCTTGTGTCTATGTTAGTCTTATATACCTCCGCACTTTTAATACCACGCATAGATATTATTTATGTGTGGGTGAAGGAAGTTTTGACGAAAAAATCGAAATTAGGAGCGAAGTGGGATGTGATGATAAGTATATCATAATATATGAACTCTTTGGTAGTTCCCAACAAATGTTTTTATTCTGTCGTGTGCGCGGTATTCAAACTCACAATCAACCAATGAGACCCCCACAGCGCGTGAGCACTCCACTGTTCAATCTAACGTTTAAACGTTCGAGTACTGAATTCATTTTTTCTATAATTCCATTGTTAAATTCTATTTAGGGCGTGTAATTATTGATAATTACTCTCATTGAATCAATTGATTTTACAGTGGTGCTTATTTTTTAAACTCATTGTTTTACAAACTTGAACCATGGAATCAGATGAGAATTGACAGTAATTAAATTACGAACAACATTATAGTAAAAGCGTTCTAAGCATAAAGCAAAGGCTGTAGTTGAAGTTATTGAATTGGCGAAATAAATGTATTTAAATATTTTTATTTAAAACGCCCCATCTCCTTCCATCCTTCATCCTAGTTTTGTAACAGGCATCGGCGTAAAATAAAAACATTTTCGTTGCGAATCGTTTAATCCCACTACCCTTACTGGCAAACCCTTTCAGCTTTCGCCTGTACCAAAGCGCTTATATTTTAGTGGAAAATTTAAGAAAAATATCAGTTTTTACTTTCAAGTGATACTGATTTTTATGATTCAATTTTAGGTTCTTCTTTATATTTTATTTTCTATAACGGAGTCAACACATGATTTTCAAATTATTATTACAAGTACTAGTTAGTTTCGAGTTGTATATATTTGTTGTCGTAAATTTCATAATTTTCATATGATTAAGTGATGCAACGCGTTAATAATGTTGTTCCTGTCTAGAACATAATTCATAAAGCTTTTCCTTAAAATAAATTGGGAGTACGAATAAAAGCAAGCCGATGACCACACCCCTCGTTCAATCGACGTACCTCGGGAGAGCCAGTAGTTTTTCAAATATGCAATTTACTGATTTACAAAAAAAGAAAACCGTCCGTGGGACGGGTCGCCCGGCTGGACCATGGAAAATAGCGTAAAAAGAAAGAAAAAAAAACATGAAAATATAGTAGGCTCGTAGGTATAGTAAGTATCGAATGCCGCCCTAATTCGTTGCGTTACTGCATTTCAAAAGTATTACGCGTCTTTGTGTACGACATGAAAGGCTCTTTTAACTTATAAATTAATATTATTTATGATTTAAATGCATTTATATGTTTTCTATTTGAAATTAATATGAGCGTCGCATTTTTATTATTAGAGGCTTATTTTTATAATCATAAGCAAAACCACTACTTGTCAAACTAGTGAAT
This sequence comes from Danaus plexippus, assembly GCF_018135715.1. Classification (NCBI taxonomy): domain Eukaryota; kingdom Metazoa; phylum Arthropoda; class Insecta; order Lepidoptera; family Nymphalidae; genus Danaus; species Danaus plexippus. Next base: position 6,200,959 of record NW_026869849.1, on the reverse strand, counting down.
ACTTGAACCGATTGCTTAGACATTTAATGTTGTAAATAGATTCATCGAACATAGATGAGAATTCACACGTTAATTGTCGCAGAACAAAAAAAAACATTTTGTAACTATATGATAATAAGTATAGTACAGAATGTAAAGTTTAAACGATTTTCGTCTGTATCACAATAAATTTATGACGCATATTGGAGTGCCAGTGTAAAACTCACATTTTGTGACTTATGAAAACGAAATAGGAAAACCATTATAATTATAATACATTATAGGGCATCATTAAAAGCACATAGAAAGAAATGTAAGCAACAATTAAAGCTACGGTTCGCAATTAAAATAATGGCTGTCACACCTATAAGACAATTAGGTGGTAGAAAATAGTAGAAATAAATTTTATGTTTTGGTAGCCGTCCATACATTAATTAGGGCTAATCAAAAAAAAAACTAAATGTATTGTAATGGCAACGTATAAAAATGTTACCATTTTCTACCATTATGGTAGTTTTTTACGCGGTCTCTTGGTGAAATGATAATGAAAGCTAATTACGTATTCCTGGTTCAAAATCGGACCCGGGGGTGATTTTTAGTCATTAAGTTTGTTTGTGAAGTTTCATAGTAGCGATTACGGCTTACGTATTTTTTAATGAGTGTTTTCTTTTGTTTGGTAAATTATTGTGGTTAAATATTTGTACTGGATACGTTATGGAATATACAAACAAACGTATCACAGGAATGTTTAATTATAAGTGAATATTAAAAATGCTACGAACGAGCTAGAAATTTGATTGGTTGTCTACATACATAGCGTTTGAATTTGTATTGAATGCGAATACATTGAAATTTCAATTGTAATACAATTCATTCTGTACAGTTGTTATTATTTAATAAAAAAACATCCTTATTAGAAATTTAATTATTCTATGACAAGCTAATTATATTGAAACAATTAAAATATTCGTTTTGTAAACTTGTGATTGTGATCCGTTTCGACAAACATAATCGCGTCCGCAAAAAATCAGAGTGTAACTTGAAAAGATCACAAATTTGTATCATAACTGTTGTATGAAAATATTTTCAGGTGAAAAATTTTTATACTTTGAACGTTTTAGCGTACTTCATAACAATAACACGTATAGGAAACTGGAAATCCATGTGATAAATAATCGCGGGAATACACATTATGGAGGATAAAGCTCGCTGTCAAGTGACGAATGAAAATTCAATGGGTTTTTAGTGCACGGAATGATCTCTATGAAGGTTATTTGAAAATTTCTATGACTGTTATTGTTTACAGAGAAACGTACAGAGTACGTGGTTTGGTTTTAAATATATACAATATCAAGGAAACTTGCTAAGTTGGTGTCATATATAGTTGTAATATATTATTACATGAACATCAAAATACAGTAAAATATTGAATGTAAAATATATAAGAAGTAATTCGATTTATTTATATAAATAACTTTATCAGCATTACAAAACCTATAAAACACTAACAGTCAAAGCGAGTGGGGTAAGTACTAAGTTATTTCATTACACACTAAGTTGCAGTGTCGTAATAGTGTCTGAGTAGAGGGCCGGACTGAGCCATTAAGGAGGGGAAATTAGTGCATTATTGACTGATTTCCCTTTTCAACTAGCTGATAGACGGCAGTTTGCGTCGGCTTTTCGATTTAAAATACGCTCAGAATATTTACAGAATTAGCGTTCACTTTTTGCCTTTTAAATTATTTAGCTTAAGTTCCTTATTTACTTTATAATATTATTTCTTATGTTTTAAATGATGTTATGACGATAAATGTTTTTGATCGATCTAGTTTGACATCATTCGGTTATTCGTAAATCTAAACTATTGAAGAGTTAATTTTTCCTTCGCATTTATATTCTGAAATATATATGGGAACATACCGCTTATGTTTACTTTTGTTCATATATATTTACGTACACCATTCGTTTCGATATCAAACAATAGTGTGTTGTAGATCGGTCCAAGTCGTGGGGCCCAATTAGTTTTACAGCTCGCTTCATTACCAACCAGTGTTAATTATTATTGTGAACACTTCTCACTTCACGACCTAATTAGAACAGTTTTCAGTGTAGTGTATGGATTTTTGTAGTACCTCTTTATTGGATCAAGTAATTAATTAATTTCCCTCATGTTACATATTTTTTAAATTATTTTATATTTAAAAAAAAATATATGTTTCATATTATGCTACGTTTGAAAAAGTATTCTCGATGGAGTGTTGTTACAATTGATAAATTAAATGCAGTGTTAAAAGTTTTTCTTATAAAATGTACGGTCTCTTTAAGTTCAGTAACTCTTTTACAAGCGATACCATAAATTCACCCAGTAATTGGTGCGATTAGAAAATTTTAATCATTTTATAGATTTCTTTTGTAATTTTATCGGGTTCTTTATAGCTGGTCGGATCGTTTTCTATTTAATAGTTTGTTAAAATTGATTGTTGCCATGTTCCTTGGCTGATTTCACCAATTACGAATTCTCCAACGTTTATTAAACACGTTACCTTAACATACGGATCATAATCAACAATTATATGAAACAAATTATTAAAAATTAGATGCCCACAATGGTTTCCTTAATTGTCGAATTATCTATGGATTAAATTATTATTTTTTTTATTATACCTACCGTCTGCATATTTTAATTTTATATATTTAATTGTACTACGTTAGATTTTTAATAGCCGTTGGCTCGGTGTGCTGATTTAATAATAGCGTATATTCAGTGTGTTATGATATACGTATCTTATGCAAAATATTATATTGTTATTGATTTTTGCAAACCAATATAATTTTTAAAGTATTTCATAACTTTTAAACTATATTCAAACAATGAAACGGCACCTAAGGTTAAGGTCAATTTATTATATTAATTTATTATACACATTTAAATTACATATAACCATTCCAATGAGAAGAACAAACCTAATTCTATACTCACCGTATCTTTTATCTTTTGAGATATCAATTTCTGTTAGATGTAATTAAAATCGGAAATGTATTCTTTCGTGTATAATCTCGTTATCAGTGTCAGGTGATATCCACACTAATCAAAGCTGCTGATATCAATCACGTATTACGTACTGCCACCATAATGATCTCAAAATAATGTAATGACGCTGGCATTTCAATGTCCAGCGTAATTTGACACCAATATCAATCGAATATAACCCTTCTCGCCGTTATATAAGGTTGATACATCACAGTCTGGTCGATGGCGAGTAATGTATGAGATCACGTCTGGCACTTGATTTATTCCTTTTAACCGTCTTGACCCACATTCGCGTATTGCCTTTAATTGTTAATAAGCATAATTAAAATGCGTGTAAAACATACGCACTGTATCGTTTGAACAATATATTCGAACTAATATTTTTGTACTGTCCCATTGCAAGATATTTCTTCTTACATTATCTTCTTTAACACTAAGATGTTCTAACATTCTGTCAAATTAATAATTAATAAAGTTCTCTTGTTGTCGTTTTTGTATGTGTCTTATGTTTAATCAATTTGAATGTAAACATGTAATATTATTCACAAATTACAATACAACATTGAACCGAATGTATTCATGAGGCTATTATTAAATAATAAACAGAAAAATCAAAGTAATTTATACACGACCTCTTATAAAGGAAGGAATTAACAATAACCTATTATAATGTTATAATTATTGTTATAAAATAATATTTTTGGTGATCCTTGAGATTGAAATCGATTTACTTTCATTTATTTTTTCATGGCTCGATATTATCAGCGTCGTATAAGTGACATTTCATAAGTAAATTTTAATGAAGTAAGCTTGATAATTCGGTAAGGTAATAAATATAATTTTTCGATATATCTTAACTGAGCATTTATTTATATTGTCTAAACCACAAAGCTCAGAGTGTTATAGCGTTCAGTTGACTGTAGTACAATCTTTATTCTATCATTAAACGTAATCGATCGGTAATTATTGTTTGTCTAATGTGAGAACTTATAATTAAATTTGAAATTAAAGTCGTTGTTATAACAAAAAGTTACTTAAATAACAGAATGACTAGGCTTTTCGATAATTAATTGTTACATTTGATGTCTATCTGAAATTAAAAATTGAAATATAGTCAACAAGAACTACTATGGCATTAATATTATAAATAATGCATTAAGATATATTTAAATGAACGTTTGGCTTTTAAATAAACGAATAATAGTATTAGGCTTGACAATTACACTTGGTAATTTGATAATTTTAGAACAGGTCTTAGTAGGGTAGCACTTTTACTTCATTCGTGACTTCATTCTATATTTATTATTCAGTTTGATATGTAAGGACACAAAATGGCGTCCACAATGTGCAATTAACACGTCTAATGTATATATATATATATATATATATATATATATATATATATATAGGATAAAATTTAATATAGGATAATAAACAAAATATGTCTCATAATTTTATAATTATTATTATTATAAATAATGTGTTATTAATGTTAATTTCTATTACCTGTGAATTGAGGTAAATATATTTTTTTTATTGTTTGCAGTCAGTCGTTTCATAGCGTTAGCTGAGTCTAGACCATAGATGTCGGCGTATTTAAATACGTCAACTCTAGCCATAGCCGAGTCTAGATTCTGAATAAGTTATAAAGCAACAAGGAGCCGGGCGTGTATTATCATCTAATTACAGTTTGATTATGATCGCGTCCCGATACTGAATATTTGAGTTTTACATTGTTCAGGAATGTACCGACCGTCCCCACCAACACACATACAACTATCAATATATAATATGAGTTGATAAGAACACTGCACGCTGCACGGACAAATTTATACCCTAAACTATACTAAGCCTAAATAAATTTTGCTCCATGTTTTACTTGAGAGCCTTTTTCATATAATTTGGTAACCAAAAATATATACAATATTATTATAGACGACCTCTAAAAGTTATAGAGGTTGTAATGAATCGAAATGACTCATAGTTATATATCTTTTAACATGGCTATAAAACCGTTTCAACCAAGGACGCCCTGTACACAGACACACACACGCACACAACAATACATTCACATTACCGCAAGCCTAATTATACATCATTATTACTAATTGTACAATACACCGACTAAGAAGTATTCGCGTCTATTAATGACAAAAGCAATTAGGGTGCACGCACACACTGACACGAATAATGTTTGTGTTAGATTTCCTCGAAGAGACGGACTGGGGTTATAAAATGTTTGAACATAAATTAGTGCTTAGTTTTTTTGAAAACTTTTATTTGTTGTTGTTTTTTTTTAATAATAATTATTGTGCAAATGACTAAATTAATCATCCTTACTGTTATAGACTAGTTGTTGTAAAATTTATCTAAATATATACATAACAGTTAGGTACTTGGTATTAATGTAAAGTAATTTTATTGTTAGTTGCGATTATATTACAATAAATATTATAACAAAAGTTGAACGTATCTACAACTAATACGGGGTCGATAAGGTTAATATTTATAAAATTTATAATACATTCATGTTTCTAGAATATTCATTAATATTATTGTTTCGAATGAAATAAGTTCATTACGGCTAACGTTTTTCTAGAAGGGTTCGGTATATCATTAGAAGCAGTCATTATGTCTCCTCACAATCACGCCATTATAAGCTTTATTACCTACAGCTAAAAACTTAAGTGGCATAACCAATGTTGACATTATTAATAGATATTAGGCCGCGCGGTTGAATAAGGGCGCCTGATGACATACGATTGTATCAAATATTGTCACGATTCCGTTATTTCAAATAGGTTAACATACAACACTAATCAAATACTTTTTATATATTTAATTAATTAAAATTATTCAATTATTTATACATACATACAAATAATTTTTTTGTTTCATCTTTAAAACACTTATTTTTAAAGGCGATTATAAAGTTTCCAAGACTACAATGTAAATTAGTCTAATAAATATTTTGCTATATAGTTGTATCGTATCTATAATGTCATTCTGACACTTTAGTCTCGGTACAGTCGCACACGTCACAGTAGCCGAGTATATGAAGAGCCTTTTATAAAGCATTAGTGTGTAGTCATGAGGCCTCATTAGCAGAACGCTTAATGGCCCTAAGCATGCGGGTGATCGCCTCAGCCCGTAGTACCCTACCATTGTTACATTTGTAGTTGTACTTACATGATTATTGCGAGTACTGTATTGTTTGTCTTAGAGAAAAACATTCTTTGACGAGCACTGGGGCCGTGTCTATTGCTCTATAAATCGCGACTATATGACATATCGTAATGGAAATTAATAGCGAGTTGACTTGGACTTTATGACGCACAAAAAATGACAATATCACTAGTATGCTTATACAAGAAAGAGCACAGTGTATCCTCCACCTCGTGATTAAAATTCTGTATGGCGGATAAACATTTTTTTAACCAAAATTTATTTTAATAACTTCCGAAGCCAGAAGTCGAAAGTCCAGGCCGATCCTGATAAATGTTCATGGTTGCATTATCTTCAGTACCTATGTACTAGACCACTAGAGTGCTAATTTTGTTGTGATTCAAAAAGGGTAATTGTACATATAATTTGTTAGTTTGAAGGACGAATGCGTATTAAGTTCCTTCCCCCTTCCCTCTTCACCCCTACCCTCTACCCCTTCAGTACAGCCAGGCAGCCAGTTAGTGTGTCTAACTGGACGCAAGAGCACGCTCTTTGATCTAACCTAGTTAAACGTCGTCAATTATAATCTAATACTTGACAGTAGATAATTAAGTATTGGTAACGAGATACACAAACAGAATATTAAAAACTGCTTTATACAGTGTCTTGTATGTAAGAATATATAATTTTATAGCGTTTGAAATTAATTTATGATGACGTACTTTAGAAATAACGAATATTCAAATGTATTTCATGATCCCGCTGATATATTCAAGACGAGGGCGAAGTTTGCAAAAAGTTACGTGATTTTAGTCAGAAATTGTATTTCTCGAAATATTTTAAATTTATTGTTTTTGATATAACATTATAAGAGAGTAAATTTTTTTTCAAATTTACATCTTAAAAGTCACAAATCTATAAGTTTATTGTTATTCTGACTGAATCGTATTCCAATTAAGGGATAAGTTGGATATTTAAACCGACTTCTGTATGACTGAAACAATTATTAATTATCTCTTAGTTAATCAAGTTCCACTTTGTTATAATTAATAATTTAATACTAAACTATTTATACCTCTGTATTGTAAATAGAAATGTACTGAATTCTTAGTAACCAAAGGTCATGTATATAATTTTATATAAAACACTATCCGATCGTGCTAAACAGCTCTATTGCTTATGCTGTGTTTTAATATAATTGTAATATTCCTAGTAATTCCAATCGAAGACTAATATTTCTCCTACTTAAAATTGCTTCGACATTTTCATTTGCATTATTTAAAATGGTCATTAAAACAGCGTTAGAAATACATTAAAAGCTTGTATATAAATTTATAAATAAAGTTGTTTTTGAAAGGCTTATTAGTCGTGGAAATATTTTAATTTCCTTAATTATATTTTTAATAATTGTACATTTCTTTTAGTCAAACGAATGTAATTCATATAAATTTGTTTATATGAACTTAGAATTGAAAAATAAATGTTCGTATGATCGCATTTCGATTATTTTATAGTTTTTATTAAAAAAATATTACAGTAAGAATAGAATTTAAAAAATGATGTAGTAAATTTTGGTATACTGACTTTAATTTAGTACAAGAAGAAAGGAAGGGAAATAACGTCGATTAACAATAGTGAAGACAAGCTGAGTCACTAAAAATTGACATTTTTTTTTATATTTTGAGTGGCTTTCTCCCCTATCAGTTACGCGACCTACAACATTATAGCACCAATTTAGTTTTTGAAAGAGCCTTGTGATTTAAATTTCCCTCCATGAATACGAAGGGCTTGAAATTTTGTGTTGAATTTGTTTTAATTTTATAAAAATTTGTTAACCTCTTCGAAAATAAATTGATGTAACTTTGTTTTCTTTATTACTTATAATATAATAGACAGACTGATTAAAAAATCTATACCAATTCACAATGTACCTAACGGATATTCACAACTTAACGGATATCAGACTGTCCACTGAGCAGTAGTGCACGTACTCGTAAGTTTGATGAAGATATAATCTTTAACTGAAGGTGATTTAGCAAAATCTAAATATTTTTTTAAATATTTTACGTAATATATTTATAAACCAAGTCCTCATGAAGGCTGAAGAACACGTTTACATTAATAACACCCACACAATCACAGTTAAAAAGCCTAATCAACGGGCACGGATTTTTTCGGTTCGCAATCAGGCGAACGAATTTCCACAGCCACGGGCGGCAATTGGAAAAATATAATTACCAACATAATCCTCGGCAAATTGGATTAAAAATGAAAAAAAAAAAAAAGTAGAAAGTGTTTTAGGGTGCGTCATTATTTTTTGCCGAGGGATCGCGGGCTAATTACGACAGATGGATCTCTACAGTATGTAATACGCTAATTAATCGATCGGCGTGATCTCGAGTGAGTTTTTTTTAATGCTATCTGGTGTAGGAATGTTTTGAACATGTTTGCATACATACATTATTTGTATTTGAGTACACTTGCTAGTGTTAAATTAATACGCGCTGTGGAACTTTATATCAATTGTCTCCCAAATGAGCTTTTCATTTCATTGTGACATGTTCAATTTTTATATTTTATGTTATAAAAGCTCCTCGAAACTTAAATTTCCTGAAACGCTTTTTGGTACAGATTTGTGACTAGCATCTTTAATGGATAATTATTTTAGTGTCCCGCCATTGTCATAAGTGTTTACACCTAGTTTCATAAAAAAATCTTATAAATATATCATACGTTCGCAAATTTACACAAAATCGTTAAGTTCGTATATGTGATAAGGAAGCTTTTTCCTCGTGTTAAATTTAAAATCATTATAAAGTGTACAGAGTAATGTTAAATCCGTGATATGTCTGGTAGCCTGAACTAAAAGCTATGTCCAAATGTGATAGTCAAGCTATTGAGTGGAAGACATCTATTACGAGGGGACGGTATGGACCCACTTAATTTCGCCCTTCTACCCTTCATTATAACGCACACAGACACTATCGATCCAATTTTACGTTTATACAAATGATTAGTGTATTTAATTTGAAAATGCTAAGTAGTTGGTCCGTGTGTGTGCGTGTGGGGTGTAACCCTTTCATTTAATATCGCCTCGAAAATTGATCGCGATCGTAATTTTACGATTATATTTTCTGTTTGTTGCGGGAATTACCGGTTTGTTGTAAAACATTTTGCTTACTCTGATTTTATTTGAATTTAACTGGCTTTGACTTTTTTGTCAATCATTTTCCAACCAAAACCTCTATCTTTCAGATTTCTGTCAGACGACATTAACAACTGAACTATTGCATATGTATTTTCGATTTATTAGGTTAAAACAAAAAAAAAAAACTCAATGTTTAAGCTTCCGTAAGTAACACACAGTACAGTCATACATCAATTCACAAACATAGTACAAACAATTTTAATCTAAAACCTATACATATTTAACAGTAACATAAATTTATAAGTGAAGCTTCGTACTGACACAAAACGAACAACTTCACTGCCGCTATCATGAATAGCTGAAAAGAATTCGAAGCGTCGAAAATAAAACAAGAATAATTTACTTAAGTGACTTGAACATCAGTTAAAAACAGTTTTGTTTAAACTACTATTAACGTTTTTAACTCGTACATTTGGATTTATTAAATTTAATATAAAGATTAGCTAGAGACGTTATGAATTAAACAGGACCCACGCTTTTTCACGTAATATTTAGGATGGAGGTCAATCTTTAATATCAAAAGAATTTTAAAGAGGGGTGGGAAAGCCTTCTTAAAGTAACAATTAATTTGTGTGTAAAACTCTGAGAGCACATTAGCAGTTCGCAGCAACACTTACACAGGAGTAATGACTCGTCTGTCCATATAATCATAGAGCAACCATTACTTCGTCTGAGAGGGTGTCTTAGATTTTATTATCTTGGAGGACAATTTAATAATCAATCCGTATGACTTTCAGTGTTTATTTATTTATATAAAAGCAATGAAAAGAATAACACAGATCCTGTATACTTACGTACAGGTATTATTGTGTAGACTATTATTGTTGGCGACACTAAAAGTATTGTAAGTTATATTAAGAAATCATAAATTTAATAAAACAGTGTTGTCTTACAAAGTTGTGAGTGCTAAGAAACATATTCAATGATCGGGACAGGTCATCAACACGGTCACTCTACATTGGGGGTGGATCTCTACGACATTAATTTCGTGAAATGAACCTAATTTACATTTAAATAAGGACTCGCCTTAGCCAGGATAAGTTGTGAAACTAGCGGCCGGGGGCTCTCTGTACCCAAAGTAACTCCGTATTTCATTACTATAATTCAATTCGAACGATATAATTTATTATCCTATGTATATATTTCATTGAGACAAAGTAATTAATGTATGGATAATATTGAACCATTGTTCGTGTGTTGTTTTGATAAATTACATAATATTTTTGTATAATTGTGTTTGAGTTAATGTTGTGTGAAGCCATGATGTTACTTTAAAAAATATAACGGCATAAACTTGAGTTTTCGGATCAAATGTAATTAGAACTACGAAAAGCGAGAATTTAATTATCGACTCAATCAAAGTACTAAACTCGTTTAAAAAAACCGTTTAAGTCATTTAATTTTGATGCAAAGAGCTTCTTAATATAAATAAGCGAATCAACAAGAATCACTTCTAACTTCTCGGGAACTTTTAACAACGTCCGATCCAATCGTACCGCGGAAGGTCATCAATAACAAAATTAAAAAATTCCCCAATTTGAATTTTAATTGCGAACGATTATAATCAGGAGCGCGGAGCGCGGGTGCCTTCACAAAACTTTTTTTAAAACATCTCTTAAATAATTCATCCTCAAACTTGCTGCAACTAGCCCAGACCGGATCGAACCGGTTCAAGGCGGTGAGGGAGTAACTTTAATCCTTATAAATTTCCTTTTTACACAAAGCAATATAAGTAATTAGCATAATTTCGTTGAGTAAATGAAATATGGTAATAAGGGGGACATAACCCCTTCTTGGGCGGCTGATGGGGGAGGGTGGAAAGGACCCTTTAGTCGCATCCTCATTGATACTCGTCACCGCTCGATGTAGTGATCATTACAATTAAATTATCCGCCGTTCAATGACAGCCATTTTGTTCTGATTTTCTTAAAGTCTTACATTAGAATATTTTTTCAGATACATCATTTTCAATATATTTCCAGCAAAAGCAATGGGACAGATCTTATTAAATAAATATAATTTCATTGGAATATTAAGATTTCATATTACATATGTGTTGTAAATTTGCTAAAATTGAACATGAACATATGCGTATGTAATATATATATTGAATAATTTCTATTGTGGAAAATAACATAAAAAAATACAGAATTTTCTATAACCACTCGCCAATACCAAACTGTAGGTAGTTAGAAATATTCGAAAAAAAGCTTACTCAATAGAAGTCCAATTAAAATCTAAGTGCTAATAAATTCCGAAAGGAATCGAACCAACGAATGCTCCACTTCGTGAAATGCCTCCGTGATAAAAGGTCTTCGAAAACACAATACCGAGTTTCTACCCCTCGTCATGTTCGAGCGGGATAAACATATCTAAGACGGGATAGGTGCGAGCGGGACGGACACCAATTGGATTTAATTAATTATAATTAAGTTTTAAGTTGACGCGCCGGTTACGAGTAAGCGTAGACTTTCGTTTAGAATGCGCTTGTGTGTGTTATAGTTTGCGTGTGTTTTGATATCGATTCGGTGCTATGGTCATAGATAATGAGTTGGGTTGGGCGTATTGTAATGATTGTGAGGTCGATGTTCCTCTAGCATGAGAAAACTGTTGTCTTAGCGCGGAATAATACACGTCTTTGATTAATTTTTATTGCTGTACACTTTGTACATCTCACTGAGGATAAGTTCCAATGCATTTTATGTAAGTATTAACGTTGTTTGCAAGGAACACGTCTAGACTGTCTTCTGTAAAGTTATTGCGACATTTAGTATTAGGTGTTTAATGTGACGAAGCATTCATATTGTATATATTGTACCCGGTTTTTGTCTTTAAAATGCCTCTCCGTATTCAATATTAATGACAATATGAATTTTTGGAGGATATAACATGTTGTTGGCAGTCAATATGACGTTATGTAAAGAAAATGAAACCCCTTTCGAGTTTTTTTAGTTGATCCTATATTTTCATAATATTGTTGGAATAGATAGAGTATAGATATACTCGGAGTGGAAAAATATGCCACGTTAATTATAATCAATAAGATTTTCTCGTCCAATTACTATAAATATATTAATTATAAGAGCTAAATTTTTATACAATATTTTTGTTGGAAAATGAACCGATATTTAAATTTGGACATTAATGATACGTGTAATAAAGTCTAATTTAAAATAAAACGCGCAGAAACTTCATTGATTTCGGATTGTTTATTAACTCTTTCAGTAAGAAATAAACATCTTCCGCTAATACTCCTTCACATAGCTTCAATATCATTAGAATGTTTTAAATACGATTTTATTATTTAAAATATTAAAAGTTTTATATTCTCCTGTTGTAATTTTCGATTCTAATATTTTTCGATTAACAACAATCGGCATAAATTGACTCTAGTATTATTGAAAAGAAAAGTAAAATGTTTCTAGTTATTATTTAAATTCAACACATTATATAATAAATGTCGGATTTTATTGGCAGAACAAGGACATCAATTTTCTATTATGAACCCTAGCTTGCATACCTACACCTTAATGAATGGTTACATAATAAATGCAAACAAAACACACATATATATATATATATATGAATTTTAATAACAACAGTTCATTTCGAGCCCTTGTTTTGGAAACATTATTTACATAATTAATTTATATTACTGACTTATATTCCTCATTATTATAAAAAATATTAAACTGAAAGTTTTAACAACTAAATAGTCAATAGTGCACTAGCTGTCCATTAACATCGCTTCATATGCAAAACTGTAGGAAATAGCATCTAAACGTGAAGTGAAAACAAACTTTATTCACAGGAACTTACTGAAATTGAGAACAAAATCACATTATAACGAGACAGAAGTTAGATAAATAATATATGTATTCTGAACTTAAAAAATATAGAATCACAATCATTTTGTAATCATATAAATTACTTTCGCTTTTAAAATAATTCATCTAAAGTATGTTAAATAGTTATATTGTAGACGTAACCACTAAGTAAACCTCATAAGAGTATATAGATTAGGGACTTCTGATACTTACTTTCCTTTGCATTTACATCTTTAGGGATGAATGTTTTTTGTCGTTCGACTTTTTTTTGTTCTATACCAAAGCCTTTAAAATCCATATATAAAGGCAGTAAAAATTAAATTTATGTTCAATATTGTATTCAATGTATCTGATTTCATTGGAGTACCACAGAAATTTGTTACCGTATACGTATACGTAAGGACGGACGTCCATGCAGTAAGCCGATTTGATTATACGAACGAGTATTTGGAGCACTACGTAATATCAACATAGACTTGATAATTAAAACAAAAATATAAGACCTCTATAACAACTAAGATAGATGTATACAGAAGCATCTTGTTTTATACGAGGCCTATACGAGATGTTGATAAAAATATATAATTTTACGCATTATAAACAAACGAACAAACAAAGGCATAAATATTTTCTCCTTCATAATAATATTATATATTAATACTCTTAAAAAAATATAATAATACTTCGTTATTAGCAGTCAATTTAATCAAAAATGTAACTGTTTTGTGATTTGACATGTTTGTTAAATGTATTAACAAAATATGCCGTGTCCGTAGAAACAGGGCTCGTACCAGACGACAAAGATCGGCATACGTGGGGTAGAATTAGGAGCGGCTATAACAACCCGGGGGGTTATCGATTTTAGATGAGAAACTGGACTAGAGACATGCGAGGCTTATAACAATTGAGATTACCTTTACCAGTACGTTTGTTTTGATTTAACATTCTATGAATTAACAATTTCATATATTATATTTAAATGCAATTAACATCACAGTTGAAAGTCATTCGTAAAGTTAAATACGTCTTGGATTCGAGCATCGTTATGATGTGAAAAGGGAAGCTATTAATAGAGTGTACAAATAGTGAGGTACGCTTCAACTGTGACCTTTGACTAAATTATAGAGACAAGATAAAAGAAATAAAAATAGGCCTGCCAAGTGACTATCCAGGATTGTAAAGGATCCCTAATAATGGGATTAGGGACCGGATGTAACGTATACTGAATACTGAATAAGATTTCATATATGTCAACCTTCTTCAGATATTATGTACAATAAATTTTTACATCAATATAATCCGATGCTTTATTATTACTATGAAAAGATTTATAAAGAGTAAAGTTAACTTAACGAGCTCATTAACCTGAAAACATTAAACCCTGTTTAACTGTTAAACATAACGGCCGGTTAGCACCACCATCAGACGGTGCCACTCTCTGTGTTAACACATATTTGTTCGCGCCCCGACGTTTTTGACATTCCAACAAACGCTTCAACTTTTCTTGGGGGTTGTTGAATGAGCAATAGATAGGGTCTGGCTCAGGGTTATCGAGGTACAAGTTTTCTTTTATTGTATAACATTATTATTAAATAAAAGTTTATGATTACTTAGTTTTAAGCTTGAATAATAATTAATATCTATAAAGTTAAAGAGAAAAACTTTATTTACATTGAGTTTGTATTTCATAATAATTACTCTTTAAATGTCAGTAGACCGGTTGCTTAAAAGTTATGAACGCTTTGAACAGCGATAACTATGCGAGCGGCTAATTAATTTATTATTTAATTTCAATATGCCTTTTATATATTAATATAAATGACCTTGACTTAATCAAACATTTAATAGCTCAAATAATTATTGACTCGCCTACACAAACTATTAGAATATCAGAAATATAATTTGTTTAGAATGTTCGCTTGATATTACGTTAAAAATTCTATTTATCAAAAACAAACCACATGTAAAGAAGGTTAAAGAGAAGCGAATGCACACGCTCAACTAATTTGCACATATTAAAAACACTTAGCGAGTGCCAACCCTAGCGGAGGCAATGAAAAGTCGGTTAAGCTAATGTTATCGAGAAATAAAAATGTATAATAAAATACAAACACGCCGCGTGAGGAAACAATTTGCCGCAGGAGACTGGAAGATTTTGTACCACCGACGATATTAGTGACGAGCTAAAAGCGACCATAATACCATCTAATACGCTGTAAACTTGTACACTGAGGTCGCATAGAAAATTCCTTAAATTTTCTCAATGGTCGCCGTACGGTTATGAGCTTTACTCTTTGGGATTAAGGTTTCATTTTGAAAGATGGAATGCACCGACAATTCAGGAAGAAAAGAGAGTTTTCCGGCTCGTCGGGGCGTCGTGACATTTGTGTTAAGCGGGGCCGAGGGAGAGCGCCATTCATAAAGGACGCTCACAAAGCAAGCTACTTGTTACAAACTTGTTGGAAATAAATATAAGGCTAAGTCTGTGTTGTGTCTGTCACTGTTGACGTGTGGATTTATTTGACTTTGAAATACTAACGTTTCATCTAGAATCATATGAACGAAAAGTTTTGTCATTCATTAAATTAAATCAGAAATTAAACTTATTATGTAAACAATAATGTTTTAATACAGATGAAATTAAAGGCAGAATGTTTAAAACACGAATGCATTTTTCTCAAAGATCTAAACGGATACATTTAGGTCGGCACCTGTTGCGCGGGACACGTGACTTTTTTGCTCCAAGGACGCGCGCCTCCTTCGCTCATTCATGGGAGGCCAGCCCCCGCTCCTTGGGGGGGTTAGACATTTTTTGCTCCCCAACGTGAGCCCCGAGGGCTTTCACCTACGTTTTCGAGGTCACGGCGGGATATTTGGATGTTTTGTTGGTCGTTTGTGCGCGCCTCAACTTTGTTTAGGGATTTGCGGACGTTCCTTCACTAGGCCATGTTACGGACCATTGACTCACATTCAGATGTTTCATTTCTATTTATTTTGTTTCACACGCCTTTTCACACTTCATTTGTGTTTGTTTTAATTTAATTTACAACTACAAGGCAATCTAACGCGGCATTTGTTAATTTGAATAAAAACCGTTGTTTTATAAAAAGTACATAAAGTTATAAAGGAAATTTGCCACAGTAATAAATCAATTAAGTATTATGATAGAAGTGGATCGTAAAAGTTTATGGTGTGAAAAATATTTCCCCAACATTTTTTCAATTAGCCATAGTTACGTGTACGAAAAATTGAGTAAAAATGAAATCTCTTAAATGTAACTGAAGATTTCACGTTACTCGTTGGTCTCTATATAACGATACTGACCTGTAGGTATGTCTAAGAACAATAAAAGAAATTAAAGTATATTATCAACTATTATTAGAATTAACCGGATTCTAATTAAACCCCGTCCTGATAGTGCACCGTGGAGCTGTAGACTGCGTAATTTACATTAATCCAATAATTGCATGGAGGTTTCCTAGTTAGAAATTCAAATGAGATGATGTACTGGAAGGGGGGGAGGTGCGGTGAGGGCGAGAGGCTCCCGGGGGGAGGGGAGGTCGGTCTTTAGGGAAGAGGCGAGGAAACGACGCAGATAACCTGCGATTATCTGATCTACACACGCCATTATTGCAGTTTTTCAACCGCAATCGACTTACATTTCTTCTCGGTGGTATGTTAAGTACGGTGTAATCATTTACAGTATATACTGACTTTTTCTAATGTATTTATAAAGACTTAATGATGTTTATTAGGTGGATTGTTGTTTTCCTTCTTCTTATAACAAAAAAAATTGGCAATTGATGAGTTTTGGCTATGCCTTTATTATAAATGATAACGAAGAAATTATATAAAGATGTCTAATTAAATTTGATTATCGTTTACTAATTTACTTTCTATTTATTTATTTATATTTATATATAATGATAATAATAATAATAATATTGTGTCTATAACAGAGGGACTTGATTAATTAAATTGTTATGGTAATGAGTGTGAGGGATTTTTGGTCGATACTAGCTAGAATAGCTCCGTTATTGTTTGACCGACGTCAAAGATGGCGGATTAAACTACTATCGGCTTTGTTCCGCTATTCAAACGTTGTAATCATACTGCTGTACGGACATTATTATTATATTAATGAGTATCTTATCGCGCGGTTAACTTTCATGAATTCTGAATATATCCATTGTTATAGCTAAGCACATAGATGTAAACGTAAAGACATAATGTATTGAATTTAAAACAGCGCGAGGCTTGTACATTCAGTCGCAACATATTATACGAGTCTCAATATTTATCAGATAGTGACCGATGCATGCTATGTTATAATAAAATGTATACTCGTATGTTAAATGTACCAATGATTGGACGTCTAACCTAACCGAAGCAAGTAGCGGGGTGGCATGAGGCGGCGTCGACGCCTTAGTAATTTCCGAAATCGCTTGTCGACAATCAGAATAGTGCTGCGCTCGCTACGAATCGAATTCGAATAATTAGATCTCGATCTGTATCTAATTGGGATGATTGTAATTTCTTCCAATTGATACAAATCAGCCAGTCAGCTTAGAAACGATGTTTATAATAAATTAGAAAAACGCACGCTTATCTATTGTCCCACATACAGAGGATTATGTTCAAGACTTTGCTAATTTTAAAAGCGCATATTAAATAGTTGTATGAAATGCAAACGATAGCCGAGATAAGATTTAGTTAGATATATTTGAACTTATATCAATGTATAAGAAAACGTTTGCTTGCACCATAGATGTTGATTATTGTGTATGTTGTTCGTCATAAGCCAGTCCAACGTCTACACGGGGCCAATCAGAAATATAATTAGATTGAGGCCGGCGCCTAATTGTGATAGTCTCAAGTTGCGAACCCCTGCTTATAGACGGAGTTGGGCGCATTGACAAAATCAATAGTTGACCTAACCTATAACCTTAAGGGTTATCTGCACTACTTTAGACCACAAAGCGTCAAAATTGCTTTCGTAACGTTCAATAATGAACTTTAAAATAATATAAAAGATTGGACTATTAGTATTGATTATCGGGATTCTGTTCGTGGACGGAGTTCATACAAACTCCATCGAGGGCAATAGGTTCTAATAAACGTCTTCCTATTAAAAGTGATGGCGTCCCCGAAGCCATAACTGTTCTTTCTCCAGCTAATCGTCCCATCCATCGCCCCATGGATCCAAGATCTGCGGACAGTCCGTCATAATTCCAAACTTCAAAAGTAATACCATCAAGTCGGTGTTAACTTAATTTGAGTCACTTTAACAAGTCCAATTAAAGGAATTTGTGTTTCTCTTATCTTCAATATAACATTGAGCATAATTTCAAATTATATTTCAAACTTTCCGATAATGAAGGGTGGGCGGAGAGGGTTGAGGGGGAGCGGCACTTCGCTTATTTCATTAGTTACATAAATTCTCCTATTGAGGATGGCTGGCAGAAAGGGGACGGTTTACCCTTATTACGAGAGTCTCCTTATCAATACAATTATTAATATAATAATATTATTATTGTAATAATTTCTGAGCGGAGTGGAAAGAGCTAGCTTAACTTTGCAAGCAATAAAGGGTGGCGAGAGATAATGGAATGGAAAACAGTTTGAAGTTTTATTGGAAAATTGGTACTTACTAATTGGTAGAATTATCGATTTGTTAGCGACTAAGAACGGAGCAAATAATTAATATTTGAAATAAATTACTGTAATTATATTAATTTCATGACAATACAAATTCGAGAGATGTTCAAAAATAAGTCGTCATCTCGAGTTGTATAAGCGACTGAAATGAACAGTCAAACGGAACAACTGTTTTAATTTAATTATAATTTTGAGTTCCGTTCAAAACACACTTTTATAATAAGTATTTCATATTACAAAATTTAACGACTTATTTAACAAGTTCGGTGAGCATTGTGTTTTCATTAATTCGTTATATTTTATCTGTGCTGTATATGTAAGCCACGTTATATGATATCAAGTCGATCTAATGAAACCTCATATAGAAATTGAAACTAGGTTGAAGGTAATCCGGTCCCGAGAGACCCATAAGTATAGCCATAACTCCTAAGGGCCACGTCTCATTATAACACTAATACAAGACTCATCCCGAAGTTACGGTGAATACATTAAAGGGTTCAATCCTTACTGATGAGACATCGGTAGGGGCCGGGGGGCGCCCAGGGGGTCGTGCGGGCACTGGCCCGGCTGGGGGGAATAAGGCAGGCGTTATAGGAGATAGCGTTCATTTACATTGTCCAATAACTCCAAGTAGTGTCCGAGCGAATATTAGTTTATGGCGTGCGTACATAACCGATGCGCCGAAATTTACCTGGCTTTTAGTGTAATAATTTTTTGTTTAGAATTTTCAATACGAATCTTGGGTTGTTCGGGTATAATTCAGTTCTGGCGTGCATGTAGGCTTTTTGATATAATAAGGGCAGTGTTCTGACGGAAATATACGACGTTTGTATCAGAAACTGGCATGTGGAGGACGTGCTTGGGTTCTCTGCCAGGGTTGGAAAATTTATTGTATTCTGACCTGGCTTACGTATAATTTTCATTATAACGTAGCCAACTTTGGACAACCATGGAAGGGGTGAAATTATGTTTATAGAAAATTAATTATGAAATGTAATGTATGCATTATGACGCTTATATTATAAACAGACAATTATGTTAATATATAAAAGTCAGAAATAATAATCAATGTGATGTTGTTAAATTAATCAAGAAGTCTCATGGTTTTATCCTAAGATAACTGATTTTAGGACAAGCATCGAGCAAATCCTCGAAACAAATTTGCCATCTTGCCAAAGTGGACGCAGCCCTGGCCAGCCCACATAAATACCCAGAATCAAGATGCATATATAAACTAAGACACGCAAGCCTAGTGTCTACTCACAGTCGTACAAAGGCCAGGCTTTATTCTCATTCGGTTCGAGATGCACTATCCTAATTATTGAGAGGCTAGGAGCAAGACTCGGGAACCTATTGTTTGGGAAACGTAATATTATTACTCAGAATACTTGGTTTATTCTAGAGCATAAAGCTTTGGTTCGAGGAATGGGGTTGTGTTAATATATCAAGATTTTATCGAAATAAGGGTCAGTAGTGTATATAAATTGTACTATATTCTAATGTATTCGTTTTGTAATTTTTATTGATGAATCTTTTTAAATATTAAGCTTCCTGGAAATGTTGATACTATGAAAGTTAATTTTAACGTCTGTGTGGCTAAATAGCGGAAATTAAAGGAACGAGTAGTATATGACTGTATAAATTAGAGACTAATATTTTTTAAACTAAAAAATCTAGAAATAAAATTGATGCTGCCGGTCGTTTAGAATTAAATATATTTTATCAGCATGTAAAGAATTAAACTTAAAATTAAATTGTTCTTATTTTACCTTAACAAAATGACATGATATATTTTTCATCCGTTGCTTTTTTATATATAAAAAAAATACATTTATCTCTATATATTTTAACATTATAGCTGCTTCTGATGAAATGTCGCATAATGTAGATATCTAAGATGATATTAAAATGACTCCGGATAAAAGAATATGTCATAATTTAGAACGTCTATCATAATTCTATCCTAGGACGTCGTCTAAGCATAAATTCATACGTGGCCGCACGCACGCATCGTACCGTCAAATAAACTGGCAGTTTAATCAAAGCCATTAGACAAGTGAGCCAAACACCGTCAACCACTATATGCTGACCCGTGAAAGTTAGCCCGGCTTAAAGTAACGAGGGAAATGTAGAGAGGTCTAATAGAAGCTGGTGGGTGGCCGTAGCTGATGCCTTTAACGCCCTGCTGGCTGTTGACCAACGCCAGGAGGCGGGAGGCCATGCGTTCTTAATAAAGATGGCGGAAACAACATGGCCGTTTTGGCGGGAGAAATTTTGGAGGAATTATGAGAAAACGTGTAGCTTAGCTTCTAGATTTTGAGATTGTGGTGTAGTTAACATAGTACGTGTTCGTTAGTAACGTTACATACAGTCAACAATGAAATACGCTACAGAGGTTAGGGAACAATACATTTATTATTAGAACTAACTTACTACGTTGGACGATTGTTTGCATTTACATCACACTCACTATGAAGCTCTGGCGCTCTTTTCACAGTTTTAACATATTTCATCATGCATCTCAGGATTCCGATGTTTTGCATCGTTTAGGCATAACACAGACATTACTAAGCCATAATGAGAGACCACAGCGTGTATAACTTACCCCGGCTTCCCCTTAAATTATTCAGGAGAGAGTAATCTTATTACATTTACATATTAATCAACGGATTTTAATTATCAACCTTCCCCCACCGCGCCTTGATAATTTGCCTTCAAAATGCGACTCGCCTCGATTAAGGAATACCGTAGACAACAGATCAGACAGTTTTCCGACTTCGGTTAACACAATTATGTCAATAAAGTAAATAAATGGAATAATTTTACATAGATTTTTTATTTTCACTCCCAGCGAACTGATCAATTACCGTCAAAACTTAAAATTTTCAATCTGTAAGGAGCTTTATTAAAAATAAACATAAGTTATAATATAATAAATTTTCATTTATTTGTTTTGTATCCAATAAAAATATTTAAAATATTACATATATAAGAAATTCAGTACTTCATGTTAGATCATGCAATAGGTATTATTTATTATAATTGTATTAAATTATAAATTCTATACATCCCTAAATACTAATTGGAGGGTAATGTTGATCAAACGACATAAGGCTGTGATATCATTGTAGGTACTGTCTTTGGTCTACGCTAACCCTAAATACGTATTTGATATAAATTTACTTGATAGTTTATTTGTATTAACAATTCGCTCAAAAGGAGCGAACTATTCACTAATGTATTATTCATTTTAATTTCACTTACATTCGAAAGACAAATAATGTTTGAGTTTACCTGAAACAGAATTATTTGTTATTAGTACAATGTTACTATCAATGAAGACGACCAAACAGTGAACGAAAAATTCTATGAAATTAAACATCACATATAACTTATACAGAACAAAATACAATCATTTTTTTTAATATTAAAGATATTTCACGAATACATTATTAATTAAAATTAATAAAAACTGTAAATACATTAAAAGTTATCGATCTGCAAGTCGTAAAATGATTTTCACGAAACCCTTTGATTATATCGTCAGTTACCGAGCCACAACATCTAAGACTGTAAAATGCGAATTTATAAATGTACCAAAAAAAGGCAAAGTTTAATCAGAACGATCATTTGTTGACGGTCGTTCCTTAACGTGAACGCGAGCTGGGCGGGGTTGAGCCGTAAAGCATTCAGCCTACCAGCCTGCAGGCTTAATAAGTATATGTAATATTAATAAACTATATATCATATATAAATTAAGAGGATTTTTTGCTCGAAGGTATACACTTCTGCCTTAGCTACTATAACCTGAACACCAGAAGAAAAGAAATCTACTTCCTACAATACGTCAAAGCTCTTTAAAAAAAACACACCCAGTCGTATTAAACTTTGAACAAGTATGATACGCGACCTCTGATAAATATATTTTTGTACATTGTAACGTTAGATTAACGACGAAGAAACAAATTATATAAAAATGGTAATAAAATATTCCCTTAAATTATTATTAAGAGTACAATGAAATAACATAACAAGAAATAATTTACGGATATCGATTATAATCAACGAGTGCATTTATGGAGTGGTAAAAGAAATAATTGGAGATACAGCTCCTTGATTGGTAGCATTAATATTTACATTTCTTATTAATCCTGTGGGAAATATGTTAATTTTAATTGTTTGCTTATCGATACATACTTCTTTTTAACAAATCGAAATCGTCAGCCTCAGATGTATCGGATAATATTTCACTCGATACATATCGAATGATCATTACGATTGATTTTTATTAAATTATACATATTTATATATATATATATATATATAAGTATTACATAATGTATAATAGCAAGAAAGTGTTTTTGGCAGATAATTAAAGTAAGAGCTCATTAACATAATAAATTACTCATTCGAGTGCTGTGATCGGGCTCAGATATAAATTATATTTTAATTAACAAAAACTGGTTTACGTTGCTTAGTTTGTTTAATTAAGCCAAACTCTACAAATACTTGCGAATAAGAAATGACTTATTTAACAATAATTTCCATTAAATACATAAAATATAATTACTGACGCCTTGTATATGTAAATACATAAAAGGTCAGATTATACACAACAGTTAACATTTGTAAAGTAACTTGCTTGAAACAGTTTACATTTAGAATGTTCATATATATTATTTTCAAATTCATATATTCAAAAGTATTAGCGTCACTTATAAATTTTGTCGCAAGTAAATCCTGTATATGATGTTCCATAATTTTGGGTTTTTAAATAAAACTTTCCAGTTCAATATCTCATTATAAATAAAAAACGAAAGTTAATTAAATAAAAAGTGCCAACGACCTGCGCAGGCGCACGCAAACCTCCGCATATTTATCACAATCGGAGATCTTGTTGGGACTATTGCAATATCTAAATCTGTGTTAGATTACTACTCACACATACTAACTAGTACTATATAAAATATAAAGGGAAAGTAGGAAGTTTAAATTGAGAATTGGATTTAAATTACAAATTAATTTGAGTATAGTGAATTTTGTAATTTGTTTATTGAAGTCGGAACCAAGAAGATTTTATTAGATTGTATAAAAGAAAAAAATTATAACATCAGCTTTATACGAAGTTAAATAATAATTTGATGACAATAATTTATGCGCTACTAAATGTAAAGTTTTTTTTTTCATTAATACTTTCTGCTTTTTTAATTCAAGTCTTTATGAAGATTTAGGTAATTACATCAGTATTTCAGTAAGGCATTTTTTATTATTTTTTATAAATACATTCACATAAGTTGTTTAATAATGTTATGAGAAATTGCTCGAGCTGGTCAAGATAACAAATAACGTAGGAATCAGATACATATTATGAATAAAACAAATCATTATTATCAGAAAATAGCTAGCTGCTGCCCGCGGCCTCGTCTGAGTTTGATGTACTCTCACAATACTTTCGTTAGTAAGACACACGTCACTTAGCACGCAGTGCTTAGAAAAGTAGTTTTTGTGAACGTTATTTGCTCCATATAAAAATGTTTATATATGTGTATGTGTGTGTGTGTGTGTGTGTATTTAATTTTATAGTGATGTATCAAGTACTATTGGGTGCACGCATATATATATATAATTTTATTCATATATTTATTATATGAATTTGTCTTCAGCTGTTATGCAACACAATTCCTATAAAACTTTGTGAGACCTTGACCAAGTCGAGTTTTAGTTAAAATTTTACACTAGCATATATGAACGTCATCCCTTTCAATACATCAATACAGTTTTTGCTAAAGCCAGAATAATTAGGCGACTTTCGAATATTATTAACATAAATAATAATTGTCACTCCGACTTCGTTTTCATCTTGAGTACTAACGAGTGAAGGGTTAACGGTTCCGTGGCCGATACAACAATGTGAAATTCTTATAAATTCCGTAATTAAAATTTCGATAGCGCGTTTAAATGCCAGATATTATAATCACTTCCCAATTCAGTGTTGTCGCGAATTATGACATCACGACGTAGCCGAACGACCGGCTTCATTAAAATATGTTCTTATGTTATTGCGAAACATTCCCCGTACACATTTAATCTCATTTAGTGACAGGAACTTCGTATCGGCGATTATAGTTAAGGAGCGTGGGTAGTTATAATTTGAACAAAAATGAATTCAATATTCTGTACGCTAATGATGATATTCGATTAAAGTTTCTCGGCATTCGCTATTCGGTTCAAGCAATAGACCAGTAGATAAATTGTGACAAAATACATAATAGGTGCTTTTAGCGGTACCTCATTTCTTATCATTACTATATTAGTAGAGCTCTCTGTTTATTAATGTTCAGGTACCAGGAGGCCGTTAGCGTATTATAGTTTATAACTAATCCAATAGCAATACTAAGGTATCAAAAAACATCTTAAATACGAATACAATAATGACTCTATTAAAGACAAAAACAAAAATAACTATAATGATATAACTGAATTTATTAATTAATATACTGTTGACATAAATAATAAATAAATAATGATAAAATATATTGTTTATGGCTGTAAAGCAATATTGTCGGAGATACAACAATGCAGCTCTTAGCCTATAAAGCGACTTGGAGGCCGCTACAATCTTACTTTAATTGCGTGTAACATAAATTACAGCCAACTTATTACAATCCGCTCCTGTTCTGATACATGGTGCCCAGAGGTACTCATAACTATGCGCATAATATTATGTCGTATCGCATTAGTAATAAGACCGCTAATAGATTGGGGGCCATCGCGGTTGCTGCGCACTGTACGTTTTTGCCTCTAAATGCTGTGAGAATTTTAATACAATTATTCTAAACTAACCTCGCTTATGCCGTATCATTTTATTTGAACGTTCATTGTTTTAATAAAATTTCTGGGTGTGAAACGTCACCTCTTTCAGCACGTAGCAGATTTTTATTTGATCATGTATATTATATTATTGGTAGTATTTATTTTTCATATTATATTATGAATTAATGTTGATTCGTGCGATGCACTTAAACTATCTTCTAATGAATGTTTTATAACGACCCTACGTCATCAATCTTTTAATATAAAGATTACTCTTTTAAAAATTGTTTAGTAATAGTATGTTATACATATAGATAACTATTCTGAAGTATCCCAGTGGTGTTTAGATTTTATTATTAGGTAATTAAAGTGGAGAACACAAACTAGAGTGCACTATATCAAAGGCTTGCAGAATAGCCGTTCTGGAAATTATTCATAGGCTAATTATCATAAAATTAACGATAATAAATCATGGCGTACCAATTAAGCGGGTAGAGGACAACCGCGGGCTTAGGAACGCGGAAAAATTACTTTAAGTAGCCGAACCAATTATAATATACTACATATATATTGTGTACGGTCTTATGTTTGCTGATTGTACATTCTAGAGACTCGTGATTCATGAGCGTTAAGGATGAGTTAATATTGGAGAAAAATTTTAACATGAGAGAATATATGTTTCACTCGTATTCGCGGAGGTTTAGAGAGTTTCATATCAATACAAAAAAAAAATAACAAATTATGTAATATGTTAATTGCATCTCCTTTTTAAAATTTTAATAAAATATAAACAAAACACTACGCAACAATTTGTCAGAACAATTCATTAGGAAGTATCAGATACATCAAGTGTGTGATATTAGAGGAGATATATACCTAATCATAATATGTTAGAGATCGCATCTTGGAATCATTTAAAAAGTCTAGTGAGCGAGTAACTGTATCCCGGTAATGATCTAATTAGAGTGATTAATGAGGCACATTTATATCGTGGTAAGTGCCGGCCCGGCTATTTGATACAACGGACAAATGATCTATAGAGTCTTCCTATATTTTATGCTGTACATACACTTTACAGCAATCCTATTACAATGAATAGATGTACTACATCCGAAGCTATACATATAAATTATGTTAGTTCTGTTCTGTGTATATATTTTGTTGTTAATATTAATTTGTAAGTTTGATTATATTGCATGCAAACGAGATCTATCTGTTACTAGACGATCCTCATGGTTATTTACACTCGAATGACATCAGGTCGTTGCATTGCAAAGCAAGAGGCCTAGAGGGTCAGCCTTTAATTATGCCTCCGTTCAGACTGCAGTATTATCTTGTGTAAGAAGCCTTTAAGGACAATTCAACAATAAACTCGTACCAAATGGCTCGTTTATTATGTGCCGTTCTTAGATACTGACACCGATATTGTATGTTAAGTTGTGATTAATACCGATCTTTTTAATAACCGTATAATAATGCGTTACGTGTATCAATGAGATTACAAAAACAATTATATGTATCCCGTCCTGGTTATTTGCTGGCTACTTGCCCCAAATGATACTATCTCGAATGATTTCTTTGTAAGCGTTTCTCTAATTATACCGGTGCATTAATTATATAGAGGGGTGCAGAAAACCGAGGTTGCCTGGGGCGATGTGGACTGTACGATTATCAACATCGGAAACTTTTTTTCTTTAAATATAATTTATATTGATAAACACCATCCTTGATATGTTTTGTATGTTATAATTAGTACAAGATATATATATGTATGTATACCGTTAGCCGCTCTCGATGTGTGATAATAAATTTTAAATATAATTTTAATGTTCCTGTTATGTTATAATTTGGCGCCTGTCTCAAGTTTTCGTGGTATCACTAAACTCCTTGTGATTAGCCGTCGCCGCTTAATAATCGTCTTGGCTATATTTATTACTTTAGCCGACTAATTATCAGAGAATTTTGATACTTGAGTTATTGGTCTGAGCTCCTATA
Organism: Danaus plexippus; assembly: GCF_018135715.1. NCBI lineage: Eukaryota > Metazoa > Arthropoda > Insecta > Lepidoptera > Nymphalidae > Danaus > Danaus plexippus. The sequence continues at coordinate 6,173,283 of NW_026869849.1, read as the reverse complement.
ACTAAAAAGCCTTTATTATTCCAAACGACTATGCAGTTAACAGACTTGGAATAATTATAACGATATCTATATAATTTAATTGAACTAAAATTTTTTATTCACATGTTGTATATTATTTCATATAATAATAATGTTAATTCAGTAACATGACATACGTTACGCTCTGGGACATTTGTTGGACCAAATGTTATTTACCTTTTCTTTATTGCAATTCAGCAATTGTTCTGTAAGTGAGCATTAAAAGGTATCTAGGTAAAGCAAACTGAAGCAATAGTGTATTCGTTTTGTTCCTACAAATAAAGTCCTCGTTTCACGCAAAGGAATAGAGAACAAGCGAATTAAGCAAGATGAAGTGCTCTCACCGGTTCGCGGGGGGATCGTGAAAAGTCCCGACTCGAACGAAAATTTTTATTTTACACAGAATTTAATTTCCTGCGTTCACGTGTCACGAGCCTCAAAAACTATTGCGCATCGCTCAGACGGTAATACAAAGCAATCTAAATTGGAAAATAGGCAATGCGCAGTGTGTGCTTACCAAAAACGACCATTCAGAATGCGACGCGATTAAAAAAAGAAGTCTGATGCCGATCGCGCCGCGGGAGGGTGCCTCCCCGTCCCCCTCCGGACCCCCTTTTTCGCTATTTTTTCTTTTTTTCGGGAGGTGGGCGAAGCACGGGTGCATGCAGCCAGTGCCCACCTTTGTTTCGCATAAACAAATTAATTTCGGCCGCTGTTTTTGATGCCTAATTCGTCGGGTGATCGTGAACCAACAACGCGGAATAAACCTTAATCGGGCCGCTTTCAAATATGATTCTAAGCAAGCCGTACATCATAGTTGTGATGCGTTTGAAAACTAAAACATATTAATGTACTGTACAAAACGTATTATATATACACGTATATACTTAAAACTTACGAGTAAGTACTCTTCTAAAACGATCGATTCAAACGTTATAAAAGCTAATCGAGCCTTTTCCTAACACTCCGACGTTAGGGATAAAACAAAGGGCCGCGAAAAATATGATATGGCTGATGGAATCAGGTGATAATCAGGCACTTGGGGCACACGTCGGAGCGGGCGGCACTCATTAAGGGGGTGGGCGGCAGGACAATGCATGTTTGTACTGTTTTTGTCCATTTTTTTTCATTATTTCATTTCATTTCGCCCACCACCCACACATCCGCGCTCGCGATTGTGCGCCTCCGCTTTTTTATAATTCGTTACCTTTTTTATCGGCCGCTCCATTTTCAGAGGATGGGCGCTGTCGCATGCGAGCGCTTCGAACGCCGCGATTCCTATCTAGCGTTATTTAGACCGAATTGGATATATCCTACGAATATTTACAGCCTATTGACAACGTATTAAAAAATGTCATCGGATTATACGACAGTCATGGTTTTCAGAAAATCAATAGATTTTCAAGAAAACTACTTCAGCCAAATTGTAAATATTTTTTTTTTTTTTAAATAAAATATTATAACATTTTATATTTTCGTAAAATATTTCTAAGTAATCAAATGAAAATTCTAAACAATGCATATTGTGTTTCGAAATGTATTACTGAAATAAATTTCATCAAATATTAATCATTCAGATCGCGTTTTGTCACAGATGAAAACAATTGATCGAAGTAACGAAAGAAATGGAGCTCAAATAATATATAAAAAAAACATTCAAAGAATGCGGACGGCCATCTGAACGTCCGCTCTGTGATTGACTTAGCAATAATCATAATAGCCTTATTGGGTGCAGTGGCAGGTGACAATCCATTGTACCGTACAGTATCACATACAATCTATAGATATATATTTTTTTTTAATTTTATTACACTACGTTATTAATCCTTGATAGAAATGAATAGACCGGTGGTATTTTTTATTGGAGCAGGCTTTGTAACTTTTATTTACAGTCGTGAATGATTGTTTGATTTCATTCATTTTTTTTTTTATTATTTTTATTGTAATTGCGATGATTGTTTTGATGGTTATTGTTTCCATGATATTTATCTAACATTGCTGTACATTATTTCTAATCAATACATACGTTGCTAGCATTCGTTTGGGATGTATTTTGTTTACGTCGCACTAATAAAAAAGAGAGTTGTAAAAAACGGAAAGCTAATAACAAAATCAATTTACGTAATGGTAATTGAATCCTTTTGAAGTATATAGCGGTCCAATAGAAACTGTCCGTGATTCTGCATAACGGGCTGTCTTTAAATGCATGCTGCATTGATTTTTCTTGCATGCATGCCAGCGTTGTTGTTAATATTAATATTATTATGATTTCATGGTTCGGTTTCGTAATGAATAAAACACTAGCCGCGTCCAATCTGGAAGAAATGCGTGTGGCTATAAAAAAAATCACATGTATACGTATATACAATATAATGATATATAAAACAAAAAATAAATAAACTTAAAGCGAATCAAAGTTAAAACGCAATGATATTTATAAATACTTCATATTTATATAAAATTAAATAAAATTCATGTTATGTATGTGACAAATGTATTGTATATGTACGTATGCGCTACGATATTTATATTCATTAAAATTCCATGTGAGTTCGGGTTTCTTATTTGATTATTTCAGCAAGTCTGTGAGAGTTCATCGGCTTGAATATTCATCGGCAGATAATAGGATTTCTGTTATTTTGTTTCGCTCATAACATTTATGAGCATCTGACGATTGTTATCGCTTTAGTACGGATACTAACATACACTTACAACTTTCAATTGTAAATGGAATATGAATTTTTATTCGTATTCATGAATTATATATATGAGAAAGTGATGTTGATTTGTGAAAAAATTATAACACCAAAAATTTCTTAACAATACATTAGGATGGAATTATTTTAATGATTCTAACCTAATTTATTACACACCTTCCTTATAATTTATATGTAAAATTTAATTAAAAAAAAAATGTCACCGCTATGGTTTGATTCTGTAGAATCAGTTCGTAATAAACATCAGCTCATACATTTAATATCGTTGTTTAATATTTACTGTCATTATGCGACACTAGTTCGAACGAGTGTTTCGTGTAAACATAAAACTAATGCACTGAGAATCGAGCACATTAAAAAAAAACATCAATTATCGATTTAATTTTTACACGTATAATATGTTAAAAAAAAACTATACTCTCGTATAATATATTTAATAGATTTCAAATAGGATGGAGTTTAGGAACGGAACTCTGTGTAGAACTCATCTCATGTGAACTCAACTCAACAACTCAACTCATGTGAAGTATAGAAGACAACGTATCATACCGAAATAGTAAATTAGCAATTGTAATTAAAACTAAATTCGGTGGCATTAGACGTAGAATCACGTGCTAATTGCTGGCTACAACCGCGACGCGAGCCTGACAAACGACTTTGATCAATCACCCCGTGCTCGGCCGCGGGTGCTACGATTTATTTTGACCATACCTCGAGGGTCTGACCCCTGCAGGCGAATATGACCCACAGCGTGCATGACATAAAAGCGGTTTTGTCCTCGACCGACGTGTTCTTGTGATGTATGATGCAAATGATTTTTTCCTTGACTGCTTTGCGGATCAAATTTGTTGAAATTGTATATAGTACGGTTGACATACACGTTTTTCTACGCATTCAAAGTATTTATTGTAAATTATTACTGGCTCTGTACGACTGATCCAGTTCCTTAAGGTTTCCACTTAAAAGATATTTTTTAATAAATTCTTCGAGCTAAATTTATCAGGAATGATTCACGTTTATATAAATGTTATTATAAATGATAATTATAAAATTCTTACAATTAATCATTCACTGAATGATGTATATAGATTATAGATACACCAAAAAAATTGTGGAAGAATTTAAAAAAAAATCTGAATTATCTTTTTTATAAATTATGGATAAAAAATAATAAATTCTAAAACAGATTATTTTAAACGGTTTAACTTAACTGAAATTGAAGTACAATTATAATTTTTTTAATTTTTAAAATATTTTAATGCAACGGATATCATGTTGCGTTAAAATTATTACGTTTATTTTTTTAATGGAAACAAACTTAATCGTATTTAAAATATGTCTTTTTTTCTTAATTTTATTCTTAAGTTATTTAAAACGTTACTACTAAATACGAATATATATCAGAACAGCTTAAAAGTTCGTGCTTATTATCGTAATGTATACAAATATTATAAAAAAAATTAAATTATTATTATAACTAACATTGTACCAGTTTCTTTTCCACTTTTATACATTTTTGAAGAAGACAGCGTTTCCGTTTTAGAATTGCCAATGTTTATGATGTTATGCTTTCTTCGTTCTAGTTAAATTTAACAATAAAGGTGATGTGCCGCGTTACATATATAGCTTTGTTATTGAACATTACAATATCTACGTACGCTAATATCAAACGTACCTTTAAAATTTTACACAAAAAATTACATTTTATTTCCCTATGTCAAATAAAAACCGCGTAATGTGACCGAAAAAATAAACACCTCGGAAATTTCACTATAAGTTTGTAAATTTACAAGGCAATTAAAATAAAAAATGGGATGCACCCCAGCACCGCCACCCCTTTAATTATGATTTTTTCCATTTTTTAATGATAATAAATTTGCTGAGCTGCGGCGTGCGCTTACAGCGGTAATTCTTTGCAGAATCTGATCACCTTTTCTTTTACAGATATGCTTTTGTGTATTTTTATAACAAAGTATGTACATAAAGCCACAGCAACTTATAAATTAGCCTAGTATTCTAGCTTACAATAAGCCACTCTTTTGTTCAGTACTCGAAGATTAACTAACCGTTCGGCCGAAACTCTACATCCACCGCATCCTTTATCCTGTTTTCATATTTTTATTTCATTTCATCCGGATATGTCAAAACTGTTCATTTCACTCTACTTCTAGGAAATGATAAATGTAAACCATACAGAAATCCACATTTGGATAAAAAATTGGCAAAAAAAAAAAATTTTTTACAAGCACGCCGAAATTGTATTCAAATGATTACATTTTTATAATTTAGCTCTCGAAGTGTATTTCAAAAGAAACGCTGATTCAAATTGATACAGTATTGGGTAGATCGAAAAAACCACCGGTTAATGAAAAAAACTACACGCAGTCAATATTTGATGAGAGCCAATTTAAATGTTCGTCCACTTGTAGACATCGCATAGTTCGCTGTAGCTGTATCGCATATGTGGGGTGGTAACGCCCGCCGATTTCCCGAAAAAAAGAAAAACGAAGAAAAATAAACATGGCGGCGCCTCGGTGCGCGCGGGAAAAAATGCAGATATAATGCCAGTAATAATAATAATAATAGGCGATCGGCCGTCGGACCCGCCGCCTGCCTCCACCCAATTTTCATTCAAATGTGCTTTCGTTTTTTATTTTTTAACTATTTTTTCCAATATTTTTCGGGATTTCCATTACTAAAGCGTCTGTCGGAATAGTTGCGGTGTTTGCTTTCAATAACTGTTAGAAGATTTTACTGAGATAAAAGTGTTTCAATGAGACATTCTTTTGACATGTTTGAGTAGGGGGCGGTGATTAGGTTACTAAGAATACTTTATAGAAATAAAGAACAGTTGTTTTGAATTCAGCAAGTTTCCTTTATGATTTTTTATGCTTATTTGTGTTATGTTCTGTATATAAAAATATTTAACAGCTTTAATAGCTTTCACTCCTGAACTGATAAAGATTCAGGTTGTGATTAGTATTATTTTCTGAATTTTGCGATAAATAAATTTTTGCTCAATGGGACTTAATTGGTAATTCCTCTTTTAATATTTAATTTTGAGCACTGTGTTTATGCAACATAATTCAAATATTTGGAAGATATGAAAACTTGAAACGTATAAAACTACAAAAAAGTTTTCTGTTTAACGCCAAGAAAAGCTCAGTTAGAAAACTTAGTGCCGAATGATAAAAAACGTTCGAGAACAGAGTTACACAATGCGACATGACATTCAATTTAAACTCGGCCGACGGAGCACGCGTTCAATAATTAACATAATGTACTTTTTCTCCTTTTTGCACTTCCCGTTTGACACTCCATCACTCATGGAAATTCCATTTTCAATGCTGCTCTATATGAGGGGAGGGGTGCGAGGTGGTCTTCGCATACGCGCAATGGACATGGCGGTTTCGGGGTGAAGGGGTGGTCGAAAAAAAGATTGTTAAAAAGGCTGGCCCCCGGGACGGCGATGTGTGAGTGCGTGCGGGTAAAAAAGCTCACTAATCGATACTATAGATTCTGAAGCAAGTAGGTTGCGCCGGTTCCACGGTACGACGGTAGCACGGCGATTGGTCGGCTGCTATCGTTCGGATGTTTTTTACGGAGGCCTCTAACGAAGCGGTGGATGTTTAGTCTTTCGGCGCAATCGTGAGGACCTTTTGAGCCGGGCCGAGTCGTCTTTTTACAACCCGATGCAGCCTAACTCTACGGTCAACACTTGAAAATTAAGCGTGCATATTCGCACTTAACTTTGTCCTTGTTCCTACTCTTTTAGCCACGTGTTTATAAAGAAAAACATTCCGCCTTTTGTTTTGTTTGCTATTGCGTTTAAAGTTTTGCATTGTTTGCGATACTCAAAGTGGATTACAGCTTTTGTTTGACTTTACGTGTCTACTTCTTCTATCTTTGTTTTTGGCAATTATACTTAAAGATGCCGTAGTTCGAAAAAAAATACATTTTTGTTACGCTTTAAGTTTATATATGAAGTTTTTTTTTATCCATCAAAGAATATATTTCGTTACAAAAATTTCATATAACACAATATATATTATAAATTTTACTTTTCTATAAGTAATATTTATAAAAAAAATATGTTGTTTTGACTTAATTACTTTTTCTGATATCTTATGCAGTCAAGTTCGTAACTTCCAATAATATCTCATGAGTATTATTAAACAAATATAACACACCGAATTCTTTTTTATTTATTTTTAATGTTTTTTAATCTAATATCTAGGTAAATTTTCGTATGACAATAACCTTATTTTTAATAGTATAAAAATAGTGAGTGCATTACCTCAAAAATAAGTCGATTTAACATAATAACGTTTTTTATACTGTTTTTTTTTAATAATATATAATGATGGTAAAAAGTAAAATATTTTTATGCAAAAATTACAATTAATCCCTCTACTTGACCAAAAAGACAAAGGTAAAAATTTTCGCGTTTCAAGACGCACGCCTTAGATTAACTTTTAAAGTTTCATGGCGCCAAAGTTTGATAGGATGTAAAACATATTTCTAACAAACATAGGGTGGAATATAGATTAACGAAACGACAAACATATAGCCTTTTATTTTACTGTTAATAACTTTCTTACCAAAAAAAATCTATAAGATCCGTTTTTGATAATATTCCTTTAATGTTAATATGTTATTTAAAATATATTCACATTCTATAGAAATATAAAAAGTTGTCCAAACATAACGAAATCTGACTTCTATATTTTTCAAATCTCAAACCTTCGTCAGATTTTAACAAAATATATGGGACCAACTTGAATATAGATAATTATTTATTGTAGACATACGTAAAATATTATCATATTTAAGGCGATGTATTTTTCACAACAAGATAATAGCTTTTTAGTTGGCATGGTCTGTGACAGGCAGGCGAGATTAAGATAGTTGAAAGAACTGATTTAACTTTATTCTCAAACAAAAATTAAGCTTTTAAAATAAAAAACTCCCATTCTGACTCCGGAAAAACTAAATGACGAATAGTCTTAAAAATCTTAGTCACACGAAAATCTTACGTTGGTTACTAGCAACATTATTAAGAAAGAAAAATACCAAAAGTAGGGCAGACTAAAACATTTTATCCAGGGTCCAAGACAATATAACAAAGCATAATAAGGGGTATACAACGTTAAGCGAGTGTGGGTTAAGTGGCTCACCTCATTCTTCAAGTTGATGGGCTCTCGCTGTCGGGGCGGCGAGTGTCGGCCCGCGTCCCCCTCCTGCATGTCAGCCTCGCATCCCGACTCGTCTGTACATCATACATTATTATCATTACGTAACCAACATTATTATATATTATACATTATATGATATTATGTTTCTAATATTAAAGCATATGTTAAACTTAATGGGATCTGAGACTTTCGCGAGTATTCATTTAAATGACACTAATATTTACTTTGTTAAGAACCACTGACAGACATTCACATCTCGTCTGCCCGTGATTACGGTTGCTGCAAAGTAACCGAAACGTCGGGAGTATGTAGTTTTAAAAAAATAATACAATACGCGTAGTAATCCGAACATATTAGATTTAAATGTTTAGTTTATTTTTATTGAAAAATATAGAAACTTATCCGATCCTGCGACGACTAGCGTTTCATTTGCTTCGTAATTTTTAAGTTAACGTTGTCATACGTTAGGTTCATTTCTCATAAAATTCAGTATTTTATACTTATATTATTTACATATTATTCATGATACATAATTTAATATTATTATCTCCTAATATATGTGTCATTCGACAAACTTAAAATTATCATAAAAAATACTTAGTTCCAATAATAATAAAAAATAAAAAATAAAATAATAGTTATAAGTATAATACAAACATTTACTAAAGCTATATAGTTCTCGTATTTTGTATGTCATTCAATCTGTTTACAGTTCACTTCTATACCAATATAGACGTATCAAAACAAACACAGTATATCGGACATGCGGAGGAAAGTAAAAGAACGAAAACCATGACCGTCCCCAACCCGGGCGCAAGTAGGTCAAGACCCGGAATGGGGAAGGAAAATTCCCGTCTATTTACCTGGGGGAAGCCCCGTCTGAACGAAACAACTTTCCGGATTACGTAGCTTACACACACCAAACATACCTCTCACGCCTTTTTTTATTGACTTAGATTTTAAATTTACTTTCTATGTTTTAGAGACGTTCTATATTAAAGTGATATAAGTGATGGTTGAGGTTCAACGATGTTTTGCTGAATAATTTATTGATGATCTATTTGTATTATGATGCTAAATATATCTCACAAATCACTATCCACTACCACAATATTAAGACGTATGAAAGCTAGCACCGAGACTATTTATTATTTTGTTCTCTGAAAGCTCCCACACCGATTTAATAATTCTTGGAAAATCGGCGCCGAATAAGAAAATAATAACCGTATTGAATGCTGCATATTTTACATCCATTATATAAGACATTTATAATATTAGTTTAAACAAATTATCCAGTTTGTTTGAAATAAAAATTATAATGTCATTCAATTCTTCTGAGTATGTCAAATATAGACAAGACTCATTATTTATATGTATATTATTTGTTATATAAAAGAGTAGAGTTTTTGTGGAATGTCTTCGTGTATTCAGAAGCAGTTAAAATATATTTATTAGATAATATAAGCTGCAGTCCTTTGTGGCAGGTCATTATTGTCTCTCCGTAGAGCTATTAATTTTCATAAGTTATATTTAGATCATCGCGTTATGATCATAAGAATCATATTCGATTAACCAAATATCGTGTGTGCAACGTGTTACATAACAAACATAGTAAAACTGCATCTTGCTGTGCAATTAACCGGCATACGAAATCGGACCTTAAATACATTACAAACTAAGACACCAGCGATCATTGTTCTGCAAATAGCTGGTCGGCCTAAGCAATAGGAACTGATGCCAAAACGTAGCAGCCGTCGAATATGATTGCTCCTAATGCGGCGGGTGGAGTTGAGGGGGGGAATAGTCGACGTTGGGAGGGGTGAGGGGGAGGAGGGTTACTGCGTCGCGCCGTGTTCCTGACCGAGCAGTAAGTCTGGCTTAATCCTATCGGAAACGCGGGCCCCCATTGAAGATCGGCAAGGACTCGATATGGGGCAGCGATCCGACGATATATCTCGAGATATCCGATAGCTTTAGAGATTGGTGACTGTATTTGCCTTCCTAGAAAGGAAATCTATCTGTGTGCAGTGTCAATAAATTATTGCGCTTGCAATTAAAAGTCTAGATCAGATTGAATTAAGGTACAAGAATCGATACCGTTCTACATGCAATTCGATTTATTACACTCCGATCGGCAGGCCACTATTCTAATTAAATTTTGTTACTCTATAATATAATTATATATAATCAGCTAGTCCTGTTTAGGACCAGAGCTCGAATTAGCATTCCATAATAAACTTTTGCATTTGCCGGACGAAAAAGTAATCAAAACAATAAATATAGCTTGAAGGGCAACTGTAAGCCTGGCAACTGATCGATTAATTGACTTTCTATAGTTTTGACAGCTGCCTTTTGTTTGACGTGTTTCGACCAGTGCTATACGCATTACGTATTTGTAGACGCATGAAAATTGTAATGAATTATAGCAAGTGCAAAAAAAAAACTTTCATTAATTTTATATGTATAAATAATATTCCGTGGAATGATATAATAATTATAATTATCACAAACATTGTTACACTGATAATTATACATTATCATCTGGCAACTGTATTTTGATCTAAAATCCGATGCATATTTATATTAGAGCCGGTATTTTGTCAATGTAGCCGACAGCCGATCGCCATCAAAAGCCGGGACTTATCCCGCCTTCAGCCTCCTCGTGTAGATCTAGGCGAGGGGGGACATTACAAATTAATAGCACAAAGACCAGCCGCAGATCGCCTGCGAAAATTTACAGGCTCTAGACACTTATAGTGCACTGCAGACGATAAAGGCTATGTACACGTATTATATATTAAGGTGTTAGTACTGGCTTTGGGATAAATTTCTGACGGTTAACACCCTTTGTTGGATAATCTTTTGACCTGATAGCTCATTATGGTTGCAAAATAAATCTTCAATCTATATCTCACATTTATGATGAATGAGATTTAAGCATATTAGCTAAGGATTTTTTTTATTTCAATATTAATATTATATCTTTTGAAACTTAAACTAGCTTTGACTCCTACGTTTTCTAGCGTGTCATATCAATAAATACATGCATTCATACCATTCAGAGCTCTGTCTACAATTAAAGTTATGGACACGTCGTACGCCTTTGATAAAGGTACGTCCATATTATTCTCCTATAACACTTCGACTTTCCATTTGACCGAGTTAGACAGTTCATTGATGATATTCAAACCAGTTATAAAGCTGGTTAAATATTCCTCATTTTATATAAATATTATTCGTATATATATTCTTTACATTAAAATTAAAATATGTAATCAAATATAATTTTTCAATTGTTTTGTTTATTGAAGTAACGTTTCGTTGCGTAAATATTGAAAATTGCAACACCAGAGTAAGATTAGATTAAAACCGTGGCAGTTTTGAGCCCAGTTCATAAAATATTTTTCATTGAGTATTATTAAAATTTATTCTTCTTTATTAATATATGAATATGAATATTATTTCGATATAAAACGAATTTGGTATGAGGTAATGCGATTTAGTTATTTAGAATGTAATATAAATTTTCATGAAGTTATAGAAATATTAGTAAGATGATGTCAATTTCAGGATATTATTATGTATTTCTTAACTGTTTATATAATGTGTGTATATAAATAAATTTGAATGTTGTTTTGTTTAGAGCAAATTAAGTTTATTTGACACCAAGTTTCGCCTTACTACTTTGGTGATAAAACACATATTTATGACTCGAATTTCACGTTCATAATTTTAATTCTAGGTTAATCTATATACATCTTTATTTATTATGAATTTTTAAATGGTGTAATCGTTTTAAACATTGATCATATCAGGTGCTGTAAATATTTTGTTGTAAAAACTTGTTGCCGTATTATTTTCTAAGTCCGTGTCTCTGGTTCGAACCAACCAGAGCTGTTTCACTACTTTTAATACAGACACTCACTATAACAAGCGACGTATATACAAAGAGGAACGCCATCCATTAGCCAGGATTGTTGAATACTTAACAAAGATTATTTTAACAATCCTTTTTGCTTAATACTTTTTCTGTACGTTTCGAATATCATTCGTCGAAGCTTTAACGAATGCTCTACAAAAGTAAGCGGACAAATTGCTTCTAAAACAACAAAAGCCAACCGGAAAAATTCACAATCGTACCGAATCATTAATCTCAGAAACAAATGGAAATCGGCCGACATCTGCTATACTGTGCTCGAAAAAATGGCGGGCATAGTCGACAGTTGTCACGTTATTCTCGACGGGATTAATTAGAAATGCGATTAAAAGCAAACAAAACAGGGAATTGTGAACTTAAATTAATGAAAAATTACCACCCTCCGAGCACTCGTCAACTCTTTTTTTACGGGGTCGCTCCCGCGCATTAAGCGGCTTTAATTTGAATTCGAAATTAGAATTACGCGCGCTTTATAATTATTGTTTTTTTTTTATGGCGACCGTTGACATAACATATCTATAAATACTTTAATATACATCAAATATACACCTTCAAGGTAAACAAAAGGTTCACTTCACCTGAACTTTGAAATGAATTATCGATAATAATTATTTTATCATATAAATTGCTGGTTTTAACTAATAACATTGGTAACAAAGGAATTGAGTAGAACTAGATTAATTCTTCTATAATTTAAAAGCAAAAGATATTACTTACGGAGCTATATTCTAAACAAAAATCAGAATTAAAAAATTGCAGGCATCATAAAAAAGTTAATGACGCACACGCATGACTTTACCGCGCAATTTAAATTTAGAACAATGGCGTTCGGAAATAATAAGTGATCGGGACACCCGAAGGGCAATGATGAGTGCTTTTGTACGGCGAGTGCGCGACAAGAGCACTCTACGTACGCTTCGAGGAATCAGAGGAGTTTTTTTTTTTTTAAACAGCCAGCAATAATGTTTCATTTGATACATTTGTTACCAAGCCAGTTAGTACAACTTAGAATATAATATATATTAATATTCAATAGAAACCAGATCTATAATAAGGAGAACGCTATATGTTTTTCTGTTAAAGAGACAAACAACAATCTTTTTTTCCCTGCCCTTTATACTAATGTTAAAACCATAATTTTCAATCTATATATCGACACGTATCTATAGTTGGTTTATGTGAACATATCAACTATTTTAAAATACAACGTGATCTCCATTAGGGTGAGGAAACAAAACAAATACATTTTCATAATCCACCAAACAGCCCACAGACTTGAAAAGCACAAAAAAAGTACTGTCACTTCTTTGATGTAAAATAATAGTTCATTTAAACATAACTTTATTACTCTAACATCAAGGGAACAATTGTTATGGTGAAGGAAACGTTGCGAGTGTAAAATGCGCTCTAATGCGTGATTTATGAGGGAATTACACGATGCAAGTAATTGCAAGTCAACGCTCAAATAAGCGCATGTTATGCAAGTCCTTCCACTATACAAGAGAACAATGGTGACAATTTAACGGTCTGCAAGCTGTACAACGTCCTGCCGAGATGCTTTATATTTTTATCTTGGTTTGATTCAATTAATTTAGCCAAAATATATATTAACTGGACCAGCTGGTTATAGGACCGTATGATCTTATCCACACCGCATCAGCTTAGATGTTTTGTGGAAATCACAGTCGTATTTTTGCTCCTAAAGTTTTCAAGAGATCTGACAATATTTGTTTAAAAATATTTGTCTGTACGTATTGTGGTATAAAAATATTTAACTAAAACGATACATATCTTATTAAGTTAATTTTTTATTTGTGAAACGAGCTTCAGTAATAACACGTACACGAATAAGACGTATTTACTATTGAATGTATTATGCTATCGTAAAAATGCCTAATGCTAGCCTGAAATATGTCATAATCAAAGTAAAAAGCAAATATAATTTTCATTATTTAATTATTTATACTTTAAATTTAATTGTCAGCGATAGTAACGGAACGTTACTAGTTTATATCATTAGAATTCCATGTTTTGAAGGTACCTTTTATCAAATGTCAAACACTAAGTATTTTATGCGGCGTGACCTATAGACGAATTCGTTTAGAAATTATATAAACATTTATATTGTAACTTGTATAACTTTAAATAGAATACATAAATAATAACTAATGAAAATAAGCAAAAAAAAATCTCTTTGTAATAGAACATTAATTAAGAAATATTTTAATTTAAAGTTAAAATTCTTTTCAGTATAAAATCATATTAATCTGTATTATTTAATGTACCACAAGACGTTAGCTTACAATATCTCAGCTTTGTGTGGATGTTTTATTATTAGGATGTGTCCATTGCTTATAAAATGCAAATGTGCTTATTTGAATAAACAGACCGTCCTTAGAAACTGTTTTGATTGTAAAATATTATCACCGTTATTAAAAACATATATTAAGGGGAGCTTGTTTATGGAGTTGTGTGTATTTTATACGACTAGTTACTTGCTTTGGTTATGTTCGCGTCTCGTCACAGTAAAGCGCCGTATACAGATAGACCGATAGGTTTTTTTAATAGTTTAATTAATAATGATTACGTGTGAATATCATGCATATGGTTGGAAATTTTTATTAGAACTAATATTTTAATGTTACATTTGTGTCATAACCGTCTAAGCTGATCTCGAGGGCCGGGCGATGACTCACGACTGAATCAGACATTAAAACATTCACGTATAAAATTACGTGATACTATCGAAAGCGTGTCTGTAACTACAAACGCCATCGTATACACGATAACTATAATCGTAATGTCAACCTAATATAGAACAACCGCATCCGAAAACCGAGTTCAGTTTGAACGTTTAAACACGACATTAACCCGCGAACATTTACAGATATCGGTCAATTAAATGGCGAGTGAGATAACAATTGAAAACGATTTCACTTTCGCCCGTCCCGGTTAACGCGCTAAATATAATAATAGATGAAGAGATACATCAATGGGTACGTAGTAATACGGCCGGTACGGAAATTATATTTTTTGTTGTATTATAAACTTTATTCTGACGGGATACGAGCCACGTGCGCCGGCCCGCGGCACTTTCAGTTTCCGATTGCACAGATTAAATAAATGTTGGTAGTCTGTTGACGCGCTTTGACCACATGTTTTGTGGCTGAATACTTATGAACGTGTGTTTTAATAAATAATAGACTAGCGCTTTGAATTGTTCCCGATGTGTTTGGTATTTATATTCCAATACGATTGGCGACGATTCCAATTCATTTAATGAATTTTGTGTCCGTATATTATATGAAAAAAATGCATTCGTTATATTAGAGTGATATTGTTTCAGATTGTCGGATAGTTATCAAGTGCAGGAAGTATATTCTTTTTGGTCCATTAGTATTCAAAAATTGTCAAAAGGATTTGAATATAGGACGTGGCGCGAAAATGTGTTCGCTGATGGAAAATAGAGGATGGAGGTATGGTGATTCGTCATTTTGAATTTCACGAGGAAAATCCGACTTGCCAAAAAAAACATTTCAAGTATAAAACAAAAGCGTGTAATAAAAATCATAGAATTATAAATTTAAAGAACGTCGTATACACAGATTGTAAAACATCTAATTCACAATAGTGTCTCGGAGCTTTAAAGTCTCTCAATGTCATTTCGTTTTAATCTATTAGTTTATTTCTTATTTTGTAATAACAATAACACAATTATTTGCACAATAAAGCGGGCCGTCGAGCGTCATACAAGAAACCATGCGTGCTCTCGACTACCAACTATAAGATTTCAAAAATTTATTTCACTAACATCTGTACACACAATACGTGTACAATCATAAAAATTGCTCATCCATAAACGTTCCTTATAATATTATGTTTTATTTAACAACACAGCCAGTTTTAAACTCTATTCATTAAACTTAGAGTTCTCTTTTTATATTCTTATCCGTCAATTCATTAGTGATTTGAATGAAAGGGTTGGCAAATCCAACTTCTATTGTTAATAGTCACGCGTCGAAGTATTAAACATAATTATTTGTGTTATTATATCGTCAGTATAGAAATTGCCCCGTTTCAAATACACTACACTCTACACAAACTTAAAAATATATTTATTTATCTATAAAAAGATTAATAAACAAGGGTCTAGAACATTTCAGTTTGAATTGAAATTCAAATTCGGAACAATATTTTTTTTATCGTTAATAAAAATATATATGTATGATAATAATTGGTGTGTCTTTATTAAAGTAATAAAAATTTCTCACTCTTATCCCATCGCTGGTCACCTGACAACAAAAAATAGTTTTATGAATTATTTCATATTTAAACAATTAAAAAAGAACTTTAATATGAGTGCTTTAGAACTGTAAATAAATATACATATATATATATCATGAGACCAGTAGCATACGCACAACATATTTTGATAGTGTCAAATAAGTTTTTAATTAATAATCAATTTATAACAAATGTATTCTGTGATTGTAATATAAAAGTCGAGATGTTAAAAGAAATGACCCATTCCTTAATACAATTATGTTTTTTCATAAAATGGCACAAAGCAGACATCTTGTTTCGATTCTAATTATATTTAATGCGCCTGTTATTTTTTGAGTTTTAATGCGCGCTATAAAAAGATAATCACAAAAATAATTGAAACGAAATAATAAAGGGGGGGGAGGTGGGGGTTTGGGTGGACGAGGTGGCGATTAATGACGCCTGGAGGATAGTAGGCATTACGACCTAAATAATCAACATAATTACACTTTTTACCCCGCTCTCCCCTTTCACCCGACACAACATAAAATACATAACGTTTTAATATATCTCTATCACTAAGTAACTTATATTTAATGTAAAGCATAATATATAACGCGATAAGTTCCTTTTATAGCGTCCTTAATACCAAACAACTGGTATATGTTTAAAGAGAACGGCAAAGCAATAGGTATATAATTAAAGATAATGAGACGCCATTCAAATGTCCGTCTGCTCCTTGAGACCTTAAATGCAACAAATTATGGAGAAGGTATTTTTATTATCATCATACGAATTAACTACGAATTCTGCGATTTAATTTAGATATCATCAACGAAACGATCTCAATAATTCAAAGTTTAAAAAAACTAATACTACGTATATATATATTTTCATATTAAATATATATTATAAAAACTATGGTAAATCTGTTTTGTTATCTAATCGCACGTTCTATAAATATAATTCTAATGTTTTATGATACCTCATCCATCGTTCGCAAATCCATGTTATGCCAACTGACGAAGACAGGGTCCCTAAATGAATGGGTTTAATTCAGTTAAATTTTATATTAAGACTGTATAATTTATAACTTGTATAATAATTGTATTAAGTGTTAAAGTTCATTTATTTGACTCAGTTTATAATTACCTTATTTCAATGCTCAATCAACGGAGTTCGATAACTTTACTTTTAAACAACTAAGACTTAGAATAACGAAATAAATCTTATATAGGTACTTTGTATTGAATCGATACAAAAATGAAGTAAAAACTTAATCTGATTTTTTGTCTGTTTTAAAAAAATGTTTTAGATACGGGACTCTTAGGTTGAATTTTTTTTTTTCAATAAAAATACCTATATTTAATCCTTAGTTTTATGTTTTGAAATTGAAGTTTTTGAATTTTGGAATTGAACTTTTGACTAGAAAAATTGTATTTATTTAATATATTTTTGTTATCTCTATTGTTACTTGGAACGGTCGAATCGGGAAAGGTTTTGTTCTGACATACGATTACAATGTAAGCAACGCACCGCTACCCCCAGCTGTGAGAAGAGGTACATTTTTAAGAGCTTTTGACGGTAGATATACATTGCTGCGTTCGTATGAATTACGAACTAAGCGCTTGTATGACAATGAGACAAGCATTGTATGCGAAAATTTTAAAACTCGCCTTCATAACGAAAACACGAAACAAAGTTGAAGGCTAATTAAAATGATTAACTTAATGCCTTAGGTCATTAGCGATTTTTATTTAAAATTACATTATTTTTTTTTACCACTTTAAACCAAATCTCGAATGTTTCATTAAAGAGATTTAGCTTATTAAGTATTATAAAATTATACTTTCTTAATAGCAGTACCAAGTAAATGTTATGTTTGAAATTTTTATAATGATAAAATGACTTTATCGTTCCAAAGCGTGACGTCACTCCCGCGTATCATTACCAACGATCGCTAACCGCAGTGGATGTATAAATAAAATCATTAATTTATAATAAATTATTATCAATAATGTTGTATTAATGACAACATTAACCTCGTTATCACAGTGAATAATTTACAAGTTAATTAGAAAGCGCATCGTGTTTACAGACCACGTCTTTTTATGGTGTTCCGATCGTCTCTTGGACGTTTACGGTGTCTTAAACTCAGTGGCATATTTCGTATAGAGGATGTATTAAATATTTATTTTGGTTACGGTTAAATTTAAAGTTTAATATTAAAATTAAATCTTTTGCAATAAGACAACAATCATATAGGAACAATCTCTTTTTATACGGAAAGGTTTCTTTTTGGGTAATAAAACGAAGGAGACACAGGGATATCTTTAAAAAAAACTTACTCGAGTTAGAGTATCTTTACATTTATCTCATAACGCAAACACACACAAATATTTTTTTTTTTTGGTAACATTTTACAAATCTTTCCTCAGAGAAGAGGAGTATGTACATAAATAGTTTTGTACATAAATCATAATTGTGTTATAACATAACACTCAGTAAATATAACAGTATAGTCAGGCCATTAAATAAAACCTCAGGAATCGATTATTTGCTTTGCCTTTAACATAAAAAAGACTAAGATAAAATCCTTAAAAACATTACCCTTTCAACGAACGTCCGCGTCAGTCGTGACCACTTCACTTGATTCCTTCAAAGGCTATATTTTAATGACGCATATTATATTCTTAATTAAAGTACTTTGGAAAATAACGTTAATACACGGCCTTGAGCACTTAATTAGTTTATAATATATTAATAGCTGTAATAAAACAGTAAAAATATACCAATTACTCTGATTTAACGCATTACATTATCAATAATACAGAAAAAATATATAGATTTAATTATAACTATTAAAGTATAATCAATTCAAATGTTTAGTATATAACGTATTTACCGATGGGAATTATTCTATCATTAGTACATACGTGACCTTAAAAAATATAAGGAAATGCCCTCTTGTATTGATTGTCTAAATCTGCCCCCTATTGATAGTTGAAATTAAAGCAATTTATTAAATGGAGTGGCCCCTTCCGTGGAATTAGTTAATTGTATTACATAAAGATAATTCAGAATTGTACTCACAGGCTTTATATACAGACTTACTATGTTATATATTTCATATGCATATATATAATAATATATTATTTACATTATATATTTTTAATTGGGAAAAATGGTTTGTTTGATTACCATTTTAATTGGTTGTATATACATTTTGAAATACATACTGAATCGAACAGGACGCGATGAAGTTTAAACACTCATACGTAAAAGGTTTCTTGACCGTCATGGGTTTTCTGAGACGTGGAGCGAAATCAATTAGCCAAATTAAAATGTAGGATTACAACAAGTGAAGTAACAAAATGACAGGTGTATATAATTTTTGTATCTAACACAATTTTAAATCTTCATTTGTTTAATGACATCAAAGCCTTTGGCGAGTAATCATTTAAATGAAACTAATATTTTCGGATTACTACGAGTATTTTATTATTTTAAAAACTACCTCCTCTCGACGTTTCGGTTACTTTGC